>NC_060165.1:19022183-19023126 GCF_021292245.1 Micropterus dolomieu | reverse complement strand
TCTCTTTTTCTCTTCCTCTGACAATATCTTCTTTGGTCTCTTCGCAGCCTCTGCCATGATATCCATGAGAATACAGAGCTAGCTTCTTCTTCTTCTAGCTAGCTTACTGAAGTCTTGTTGGTGTGTGATGTGGTGCCATAAAGCATGATGCCATTGTCACGAAAGGTTTCATACCCAGGATTCCAATGCTACGTAGTGCAATTGCAGGTGCTACAGGCACGGAGTGGCAATGACAGAGACACTATACTCCCTATTACAAGTCAGTGTACCATCAAAATGATTTTCAAGCAGTTATTCATTACTACATAATGTTGCTTTTAATTTAGGCATTGACAGATCTACACAAAAACCCACACAAACACAGCCAAGCTCATTCATCTACAAATAAATATGCTGCTGTTTTATGTCCCTGAACACTAAAATATAATGTATGGACTAGTTTATTTCTGCTTAGCACTAAATAATTACTTTGCAGCACTAAGCCTACCTACACTCTCAGGGAGACCGGGCTAAGTAAGAGCTTATACTGTGAGTTGAATGAGACGGTTGTCAGTCCCCATGAGCTGACACTCACCGGCAGATTCATCCCTTGTCTGTAAGTATGAGCTGTAAGGATAATATTAAGAGTCAAGGGAAAACATTCAACATACTCACATATATGTGCCAACAGACATTAAACAAAAAATATAGCAAATCACAACTAGCAATGATATGGCTCACGTGAAAACTGTTCATCAACAAAGTATTTCAGCAATTTTTCAACACCACACGTTTAGCAGTCGAATCAGGGCAGCAGCCACTCATTAATGTTCAAAGTAAAGTGAATTTCAAAATTATTCTGTGTACACTGACCCACAGAGCTCTATAACCTCCTGATTAGCAGACACTAACAAAAACTGCTACTAAAACACTAGCTAAATGGAAGGTAGGTATTTTTAAATGT
>NC_060165.1:18974568-19022163 GCF_021292245.1 Micropterus dolomieu | reverse complement strand
CTAGCTAGCTTACTGAAGTCTTGTTGGTGTGTGATGTGGTGCCATAAAGCATGATGCCATTGTCACGAAAGGTTTCATACCCAGGATTCCAATGCTACGTAGTGCAATTGCAGGTGCTACAGGCACGGAGTGGCAATGACAGAGACACTATACTCCCTATTACAAGTCAGTGTACCATCAAAATGATTTTCAAGCAGTTATTCATTACTACATAATGTTGCTTTTAATTTAGGCATTGACAGATCTACACAAAAACCCACACAAACACAGCCAAGCTCATTCATCTACAAATAAATATGCTGCTGTTTTATGTCCCTGAACACTAAAATATAATGTATGGACTAGTTTATTTCTGCTTAGCACTAAATAATTACTTTGCAGCACTAAGCCTACCTACACTCTCAGGGAGACCGGGCTAAGTAAGAGCTTATACTGTGAGTTGAATGAGACGGTTGTCAGTCCCCATGAGCTGACATTCACCGGCAGATTCATCCCTTGTCTGTAAGTATGAGCTGTAAGGATAATATTAAGAGTCAAGGGAAAACATTCAACATACTCACATATATGTGCCAACAGACATTAAACAAAAAATATAGCAAATCACAACTAGCAATGATATGGCTCACGTGAAAACTGTTCATCAACAAAGTATTTCAGCAATTTTTCAACACCACACGTTTAGCAGTCGAATCAGGGCAGCAGCCACTCATTAATGTTCAAAGTAAAGTGAATTTCAAAATTATTCTGTGTACACTGACCCACAGAGCTCTATAACCTCCTGATTAGCAGACACTAACAAAAACTGCTACTAAAACACTAGCTAAATGGAAGGTAGGTATTTTTAAATGTACCCGTAATTATTTTTACTATAAGTGACAGAAAAATCAGTTCTGCAAATGATATAATTGTAATGCTAGAAGCACTTAAGGCTTGCCTTTATCACATTGATAATTTGGTCAAAGCATTTGTGGTCTTTCTGTGTTTTTTGTTTTATGTAGACTACAGGGAACTCAGGGGATTAGTGGTATAGTAGGAAACAATTCTTTCTGGGGATTATCAGTGGTTGCTGAACATGAAGTAAGTTCAAAGGAGGAATAAACGCTCTCCGAAATGACTTTCCTCAGGCGAAATGTGGAACCATGGTACACTGGGATTTTAACCCAATCATATTGCATGAAGGATGATTAATATGGCTGCTAACATGAGGACGCTGAGACATCTCAGGATGTGAGATCAGGTATGAGGTGTAAACAGCAATGAACACTGGCAAGTGAAGGTGGGAAGTGCACAGTGCATCAATCACTGGTGACAGCTGGGACAGACGCAGGGAGCTTCATCATCGAGAGAGGAGTGGGTGCTCCACTACGTCAAATCAGACAGTGCTAATTAGTAATTTCTGAGAGTCTATGCTTCTAACCAGAAACCAAGCAAAACCTCTCCAACAACCCTGTTTAAAAAGAGAATTATCATGTAACATTAAGGCTGAAGCATTCATTGGTGCTCGCCTATATACGTATGAAGTTACAGCTCTTTAAGGTACACTATATTAGTAGCTGAAATCCCACGATTACAAATGATGGGTGAACGGCGCAAAATAAAGGTAGACTCGAATAAGGAGGTAGTGCTAATTTGAACGCAGAATTAATCTTACTGGTTAAGCATTCACTGATGACGTACCAGCACCGTTAATGCAGATTTTATGGATATGCAAATAACCACATTGCATTACCTTTTGACCTCTAGCAACTCCTTGAGCAGCCAGTAACTACTTTTTTGACAACACAAAAGAAATGTTGGATTTAAGTCTTGTGAAAAAAATTGAAGTACAGAAAGAAACAAATGTCTATCCATCCATCCATTTCCCCTTGCTTATTCAGGTCTGTGTTGAGCTGGCAGCAGGTATGACATGACAGGACTAGGAAGAGAAGTTTGATAAAAACACACTACTCAGATTAGGCAGGTCCTTTATACTACTAACTCCCTATTCAGATTTTTTTGAGGTCCCCGCAGCACTAATAATAATAACCATAATCTGAGCTACGGTTCAGCACATAAACACAGACAACAGTACTCATTTCCATGTCACACTGGACACTCTCACATTCTCCACAGCTAACACCAAGGTTAATTCTTAAAGCGGAGGTCAAATTGGTATAGGACCAGCCAGTGTGTGTTTCTCCTGTGAGGTCTCCTCCCAGGCCTGATACCAGTGGAGGGTCCTGGGTCCTTTATCCAGGTGAGATCGCTCTTTCGGTTTTTTCCCCAAAGACTACTGCACTGCCTGTTCACAGGGGCTAATGTGATGCCTCCCTGCGTATTTCAGTAGTGCAGTGCTTTTCAAAATGTGAGTCTCACCTTGGTTTCACCTTCAGCATTACTAAGGCAAGGTAAGTTTATTTGTATAGCACATTTCAACAACAAGGCAATTATAGGCAAAATACACTGCTCAAAAAAATAAAGGGAGCACTAAAATAACACATCCTAGATCTGAATGAATGAAATAATCTCATTAAATACTCCTTTCTTTATATAGTTGAATGTGCTGACAACAAAATCACACAAAAATTATCAACGGAAATCAAATTTATCAACCCATGGAGGTCTGGATTTGGAGTCACACTGAAAATCAAAGTGGAAAACCACACTACAGGCCGATCCAACTTTGATGTAATGTCCTTAAAACAAGTCAAAATGAGGCTCAGTAGTGTGTGTGGCCTCCACGTGCCTGTATGACCTCCCTACAACGCCTGGGCATGCTCCTGATGAGGTGGCAGATGGTCTCCTGAGGGATCTCCTCCCAGACCTGGACTAAAGCATCCGCCAACTCCTGGGCAGTCTGTGGTGCAATGTGGCGTTGGTAGATGGAGCGAGACATGATGTCCCAGATGTGCTCAATTGGATTCAGGTCTGGGGAACGGGCGGGCCAGTCCATAGCATCAATGACTTCCTCTTGCAGGAACTGCTGACACACTCCAGCCACATGAGGTCTAGCATTGTCTTGCATTAGGAGGAACCCAGGGCCAACCGCTCCAGCATATGGTCTCAAGGGGTCTGAGGATCTCATCTCAGTACCTAATGGCAGTCAGGCTACCTCTGGCGAGCACATGGAGGGCTTTGCGGCCCCCCAAAGAAATGCCACCCCACACCATTACTGACCCACCGCCAAACCGGTCATGCTGGAGGATGTTGCAGGCAGCAGAACGTTCTCCACGGCGTCTCCAGAACCTGCTTTCATCTGTGAAGAGCACAGGGCGCCGAATTTGCCAATCTTGGTGTTCTCTGGCAAATGCCAAACGTCCTGCACGGTGTTGGGCTGTAAGCACAACCCCCACCTGTGGACGTCGGGCCCTCATCCCACCCTCATGGAGTCTGTTTCTGACCGTCTCCTCCTTGCACAAAGGCGGAGGTAGCGGTCCTGCTGCTGGGTTGTTGCCCTCCTACGGCCTCCTCCATGTCTCCTGATGTACTGGCCTGTCTCCTGGTAGCGCCTCCATGCTCTGGACACTACGCTGACAGACACAGCAAACCTTCTTGCCACAGCTCGCACTGATGTGCCATCCTGGCTGAGCTGCACTACCTGAGCCACTTGTGTGGGTTGTAGACTCCGTCTCATGCTACCACTAGAGTGAAAGCACCGCCAGCATTCAAAAGTGACCAAAACATCAGCCAGGAAGCATAGGAACTGAGAAGTGGTCTGTGGTCACCACCTGCAGAACCACTCCTTTATTGGGGTTGTCTTGCTAATTGCCTATAATTTCCACCTGTTGTCTATTCCATTTGCACAACAGCATGTGAAATTGATTGTCAATCAGTGTTGCTTCCTAAGTGGACAGTTTGATATCACAGGAGTGTGAGTGACTTGGAGTTACATTGTGTTGTTTAAGTGTTCCATTTATTTTTTTGAGCAGTGTATCACAGCGTTAATAACATTGAAACAACACAACAGTGGCAGAGATACTGTTAGATAATCAGCGCTTAGGACAACTCTTATAACTCAGTTTCAACGCTTTTGTTTCTAATGTAGGCTATGTCAAACCTGCTTGATGATGATAACTCCATTTCAACAATTCACTACCACATCGGAGCATATAATTCACGCTCCCAAGAGTGTACCCCGCCCTTGCTGTTGCAGAATAGAACAGCTTGCGCTGTATTGTAGTTTATTCAAAGTTTATTAAGTCTGAATGTGTCGCGTGCACATTCTCCAAACATGTGTTGGTTTTTAATGTTATCTCAGCCCCAAAGGAGTTCTCCTCTCAAAGTCCAATCCAATCTTCCACATAAAGAATGAACACAAATGTGGACCATTAGTGCATGATGTATAGAAAACGCCAATGCCTCTCATCCTCTTGACTGAATGGCCACACCAGTCCTTCTGATCACAGCTGACTTCACTCCATTGAATTAGTAAATAGCCTTTGGGCAACAGGCTCAGGGGCCATGTTGGAGCCACAGTGTTGAATATTAGATTGCACGCCTCCAGATCTCATTAAAGGAAGCAACAAGACAATGTCTGCATCTCAAATGAGACCAGGGACCATCGGGCATCCTCTACTCCTTGTTGGATTTACTGATTTGATTGATATTGTGTCCATGCGTCCGAGTATAACAGATGTCTTTTTGTAAATATAATTAGGCCACTTTTCCAACTGACACAATTGGGGAAAAATTGGAATTTGGGATTGTATAGCATGCTGTAAATGGTCTACATCATATTGTTTATTACATGGACAGGTCATATTATAGATTCAATGAAGAGGCTATTGGCCAGACACTTACAATATCTTCAGTTAGATGGGTTTCCTCTCGTCTCCCTTTCCTAATGATTATCTGAAAAAGAAATATCATGGTGTTAGTGTCAATAAACATAAAAAACACCCACCTTTGAAACATAAATCGCATCAAGAAAGACACACATTTGCCAATGAGTAAAGACAATATCACATAATACACATGTGATTCAACCAGTACATTCCATATTCCAGCCACTGTGGGTACAATGTATTGAAATGTGTCAAATGAGTCCATGAAGACATGAATAAGGTTTCACGGAAAATGGAATTATTGGGTCACGGTAGGTTTTTTAACAAAGATGTCCAGTATTAGCTAAAGTTTAAATAACAACGACTTGTGCCAGAAGGCAGGACTTTTACAGTGGTTAACCAGTAGTCATTAATTAATACAGTTCAGTACCAATAACATTTCCAAATGTCCACTATTATGTGAAAAGAAGTAGGCTGATACTCCAGAGAGGTGGTACCATAATAGGCCACTTACTCTAATTAAACTATTCAATTTGAATTCCATCCATTTTGTTGGACTGAGAAAACCTTTATCACCATTTTTAATGTGTCTGTATTGATATAGGAAGCCACCTGACTTTATCTCAAGCAACCTTCATGTCCTCATGCTGAAATCTCTTTTTCACAACACACTAATATTACTGATGGACGTAGTAACAGGTGTCTTTGAGTCAAACAATATGTCAATTTAGAAAGAATTAATAATAAACCATTTATGCATGACAAAGGTTGTGATTTGAGTTGATAAAGGCCAAAGTAAATGTATTCATCCATTAATTCTAGAAAAATGTGTTAAGTTGTGGCAGTGAAAGAAACAAAATTATCATTTTCAAGTAGAGGTGATTTCGTTAATCAAGAAATATGCATAATCTCATCTATAATAGACAGACGGGAGTCTTTATAAATGTCTCGTCTTTCATCATGCAGTATTTTCCTTTCCAAAATCTATTCTACCACACAAATGGAAACAATATGTTCGCCTTAGTGGTGTGAAATTGGGCGGAAATAATTAAGCTTACAATCAGTTATTTTGAGTTTCATCAAGTTAGGATTTGATAATGTAAGATTGGCTTAAATTCCAACCTCAATGCTCTATTTTAAAATGTTGTTTAAAAAGTCTTACAGCAATTGGTGACAGAAATTGGTGGTCCCATTTGCAGGCAGCAGATGGCACGCCATGAAGCACTAACAACAATATGGGCCACTTTAATGGGTTCAAAGGATAAAAAAGCTAAATGAATCAGAAGAAAGTCATGACAACTATTTGTACCTCTCCCTACATAGTCACTAAACTGGCTATTTTTCGTAAGGTCTATGAAAACTTGACACTGAAATGAGATGGTACAAACACATGAATACAACTAATTTCCAAACAAGGGGAAAACTTGGGATATAACTTTGGGATATTATTGGACGTAAGGAGGCCAGGGCCCTTTAGAGAGGTGAGGTGTTATTCACCTAAATTAGTTACAAGTGGGGTGACCAATATCACACCATGGCATGGGTTGTAAATTTTGCATGCCATTCACAGTGCTGACAACTACAATGTAATGAAGAAAACATCAGACCAAAACATTTTAAGTTCCTTTTCATACAATTGACAAGTCACTATTTAAAGAAAAAAACAATTATCCTGCCAATATGTGGAACAAAAAAAAATATTTTCCAATATTTACAGACTTATTCACTGGATAGAAACATACAGATGGAGAGAGAGAGGACAGAGAAGGCTTTGTCTATTGATTGCTAATGGCAGAAAATCAGTACCAGAGTTGGCCGGCTGTCTTCCAAAAGATGATGCCGTGAAAGATATAAACAGCCACTAATTAGAGGCTGATATTTACCAGTAGACAGCAGGAGGGCTTTCAAAGCCAACTCTGTGCTTTTACTGAAAAGGTGTTTCAACAATCATGTGGGTTTGAAAAACACCTCACCATCTGCCCATTGGGATCTATGGTCTTAAAATAGACAAGTCATTACCTGTGGGTCATTGACACCCAATGCTAAGTGAAGAGGGCCTAATGACATGTTTATTTTTACAGAGGAGGGGTCAAGAATAGACAATTTACCTGGAGTGATGGAGACTGAGGGCCCCACAGCTAACCTTCACTGCAGGAGGCCTGAAAATAAAATCATGTGAATTTACATTGGTAAATGTTATTTTTTGTTGCTGTTTATACAGGTGATGCCTAGCAGCAAGAAGGGAACAATAAATAACAATAAATTGTAAAAACAAAAAATAAAATTAAATATTGTAAAAACTAGTTCAAGAACTGTCACAGAAAAATGTAAACGTCAAGGACAATTAACACATCATTACATAAAACAATCTCATCATGTGATATAAAAGACATTAATTAGAGTTTGTCTAAATGTCTAGGAGAGATATTAAACAGCCAATCAGCTGTGTTTCTCAACTGTGTGAGTAAATAGTAGTAGTTAGTTGAAGCTGAAATAAATTTGGTATGATGGTGGGTGTTAGTGTAACTTTATCCTAATCCTGAGGAGGAAATGTTCCAAAAAATCCTCATCTGTGTGTTTTACCCTATTTCATAGCTTTCATAGCTATTGCACCATCACCAACTTTGGTAACCTGTCTTTCATTCTCTGCTCTCATATTCAAAGGAGCCATCTAATGCTGTCCTGCCTTCACTCTAATATCCCCAGCAAACATTAATCCTTAGAGGCTGCTGGAGGTGAGCTCAAACATTATTATCGTGGAGGCTTCATTGCTGGTCTGTGGACCAAAGACATCTGTCTCATCAGCAGTAAGTGACCAATGTTATGTCATGTCATGTCCTTGCTGAGGTCCTTTCTTTGCTGTGCCAAACATTACAGTAGGAATTGTATAAGAGCAAATCTAGTTAATCTGTATTTCGTAAATGGTTTATGTTGATTTCATGTTTTGTTCAGTCAAGATTATTCAAGATCATATAACAGTTATATATTATTAATCTGTTGATGCTAAAATTTGTTTTTGTGTAAGTATATAATACTTAATATATTTATGTCATTTGATAGGCTGAACAAAGGCTGTTAAGCGTGCATGTGTACGTCAGCCAAGGTACAGTATGGTAATAGTTAGAAATAACTGGATTGACTACAGTCAAGATTCCATCCAAATTCAGCAAAAACAGAATTTCAAGAAAATGGGCTAAAAAAATGCGACTTGATGCACGTTTCCAATTCCCTTATGAAAATATTAGGAGTTGGGCACATCAAGATAAACAGTGGGTGGCGATAATTATCCAGTCGAGTAACATTAACCACTATAAAAGGAGACAGCATAACGACATGAGGTAATTAAAAGAGAAAGCTGGATTGAATTAAATCGGCTGGTTGTTAGATTTAAGATTTGACTCAAATCCTGGAATATGGTTAAAATGACCACAACAAAGAGGCCAATTAGATTACCTCTGGACTGTTCTTGTGCCTTCAGTCAATGTCAAAGGTATTGTTTGTGGGTTACTGTTATACATACAAATTACACAGCCTACGTGTGTCAAATGTGTAAAATGGCTGAGGGAAAAAACAAGAATAAAACAGGAAAATATCTCAAACAAAAACAAAACCCTAACAGCATGGCCTTACAGTGCATGTCACTTCAAAAGAAATACATGGATGTCATCATCATAGAAAATCAACAAAATATCCTGTTTTTTTTATTATTTTTAACTTCAGCAAACAGATTACAGTTACAACAGCCTAATTCTGAAATTGCCAACTACAGACCAGTTACTATACTTCTAGTAACATCTAAGGTAATTGAAAAAGTTGCGACCAAACAGCTAATTAACCATCTGAACTTGGGTCACCATTCTTTGAATGAAATGCAGTTTGGGTTTAGACCGAAACATTCAACAGTGACAACCCTCTGTTATTTTGTGGAACAGTTAAAAGGCATGTTGGATAAAGGAGGGGTGGTAGGAGCCATCTTTAAAGATTTGAAAAAGGCATTCGATACAGTCAATCATAATAATAATCTTTCTTTTTAGAGCACTTTTCAAGTGCTTTAACAAGTGTAAAGACAATAATACCCAAGAGACATGGGTAAGCATGAAAACATTGAAAAGACTAAAATACACATTTAAGATAAATATAAAATTAGTAAAATACAATAAAAGGGATCAAATAAAGTCTCTCCTATAAAAGTATGTTTTAAGAAGGGACTTAAAAGAGTTCACTGACTCAGCTGACCTGATTTCCTCTGGCAAGCTGTTCCAGAGCCTCGGGGCCCTGACAGCAAACGCTCTGTCCCCTTTAGTTTTCAGTCGAGACTCTGGAACAGATAGCAGACCTCTGCCCGAGGATCTCAAGGTACGTGCTGGTGTGTATGGGACTAAAAGTTCAGAAATATAACAAGGCGAGAGGCCATGAAGAGCTTTAAAAGCAATCAATAGAATTTTAAAGTCAATTCTAAAACATACTGGGAGCCAGTGTAGTGAAGCTAAAATAGGAGTAATGTGGTCATATTTCTTTGTTCTGGTTAAAAGCCTGGCAGCTGAGTTCTGGACAGTCTGGAGTCGATCAATAGATTTTTGGGTTAAACAGGTGAAAAGGCTGTTGCAATAATCCAGGCGTGATGAGATGAAGGCGTGTAAAATGGTCTCGGTGTTGTCCTTAAAAGTTAACATAGATCGAATTTTTGCTATATTTCTAAGTTGATAAAAACATGATTGAACAAGCTTTGTGGTGTGCTGCTCGAAATTTAAATTACTATCAAACCAAACACTAAGGTTCTTTGCCACAGGCTTAATGTGATTTACTAGGGAACCATCTGCTGGGACCCAATGACCAGGATTTCTGTTTTGTCTGAGTTCAGTTGCAGGAAATTATTTGACATCCATTTTTTAACTTCACAAAGGCAGTTGTTAAGTGATCTCAGCATTCCAGGGTCTGTGGATCTGACGGGCAAGTACATTTGTGTGTCATCAGCATAAATATGAAAAGAAATTCCATGTTTATGGATAATATGTCCAAGGGGAAGCAGATACAAGGAAAACAAAATGGGTCCTAAGACCGACCAATAATGTACTGTTATCTAAATTATCAACTCATAATGTCTCAGCAAATGCTATTGAATGGATGGCTTCATATTTGCATAATAGACAACACTGTACAAGAATTAAAGGAACAACCTCTTCATTCTTAGATTGTCCTACTGGTGTTCCGCAAGGTTCCGTTTTAGGCCCTCTCTTATTCAGTATTTATAAAAATGATCTACCATCCATAGGTCCAGAAGTTAATATTCAAATGTATGTAGATGATAAGGTTATTTATGTCCATGCTAAATCTAAACAGCAAGCTGCATCTCTACTCAAAGGAGCTATGGAGAAAATCGCAGATTGGATGACATATTCCTGTTTGACACTAATTTTATCCAAGATGGTTAGTATGTATTTCTCCATTAGAAGAAGTAATTGCACTCCTCCTGAGATTAGTATTAAAGGACAAAATGTACAGGATGTTCAGCAGGTTAAATATTTAGGTGTGATTATTGATAGCGGTCTAACCTTCAAAAAACATATTACAAAAATTTCAAAAACAGTAAAGTATAATCTGGCTCATTTCAGATTTATAAGAAATCAAATGAGTTCAGATGCAGCAAAACTGTATATGCATGCAATGATACGGTCACATTTTTCATATTGTAGCATAACCTGGTCTCAAACAAGTAGTACTTTAATGCAACTACTTCAGAGTCTATATAAACAAGCATTGAAAGTCATGGATAAAAAACCTAATTCTCATCAGTAATGTAATACAGTCAAAACTTCCTTCCTGTTTATGTCCAATGTTGGGTTAGTGTATAAGATCATTCATGACTTAGCACCACAACCTCTCAAACAGTGACAATAAGCAGACCGGGCTCAAGGTTAACAAGAGCTTCCTCTAGAGGGGACTGTTGTGTTAAGTTTCGATCTACGACATTTGGACAAAAAACTGCTTTTCAGTAAAGGCAGATGGGATGTGGAATTCCTTACCACTGAGTGTCAGAGAATGCAGTACATTCAAAAAGTTTAAAGGTAGTGTGAAAAAATGACAGTCAGGTATGTAGTCAAAGAACTATTAGACACTGAATGTGGTCAGTATGGTTTTTACTGTGTGTATGGTAAAACTCTTGACAGTTTGTTCATTTTTGTATTTGGATTGTTGATGTGTTTATTATGGTTTTGGGAGGTTTGGTATATTTGAGTCTGTTTTTAGTTTGTTAGATTTGGCTTATTTGAATTGGTTGGCATTTATCTATATATTTATGAAATGTAAGGTTTGGTTTCGGGATTAGTTGTTTTTTTTTATTGTAATATATTGCACTCTCTTGGCACCGGCCCAGGGACTGCAGATGGGAATTAGCTTTTAGCTAAATCAGGTACAGTACATATATTGTGCATTGTCCCTGTTAAATAGATAAATAAATAAATAAATAAATAAAGATTAATTCATCTTTTCCATTTCATCACTATAACCAATTGTCTGACAAGATCAGCAGCACATCCATGACTATATTGCATTGTTCTTAAATTCTAATAGGCCTATCTACTATTGAGATAAATAACAGACCATCCCACTGTCCATTTATCCTGCTCGTCTAGACAACAAATATCAAAAATCAAATATTACCTAGTATACACAACACTGCAACACTCATGAAAAACACACAATTTTAAACCTAGGCTCATATTGGTGTTTAGATCTCAACATCTATTTAATAGGAAGCTGAGGGGACCAATTTTTAAGGAACAATAGTGGCCCCTCTGTTTAGCGGCAGAGACACAAAGCCAATATCCGGTGTGGAGATATTGCCCCTGGGAAGGAGAAGCCTCCATCATTTTGTAAATCTCACGCCATCCTCTCAGAGTTTGAAGGCTGGATGGGGCCACTTCCATTGTTTTCCTGAAGCTGGTTGCTTCCTTTCCACCAGACAGGCAGCCTTGACAACAGCCAGTTCTGAGGCCCACTTGAATTTGGCTCAAAGAATTTGGCAGAAGGATACCAACCAGTCTGTTAGCAAACAGCCAAAAGATGAATACACCTCTGTTCTGCCAAACCTTTGCACAGGGGCACTTGTATTTTTGCGGGATGTAATGAGACTGCCGTATGACACTGTCTGGTATCCCCCCTGTTTTTGAGCTGTTTACATATCATACATGACTGATTGCTTGCTTTGTATGCAGAGTAACATCTGGGGTTTGCACCTCCTCTCCTCCAGAAAAAGTAATTATGCAGACTAGGAACTGGCACTAGGAAATGTTTTGTTTCTGCTGACATAGTTGTTATGGATTCTTATGGTAACATTAAAGTAAATGATTACATGAACAAACTATGACATATGTCTGGTTACTCATTTGAATAATGGGTAATGAGTATTACTCACTTGAGGAGTCTCAGTCATAAAGTTTGGTTTTCTGGCACAGCTTTGCCCACTTGCAAGGTGCATAAAGAGAGGAACATAGTCTTAAAAGCACATAAGCTCTAGTATTAAGGGAAACTATTGTAAAATGTTGTATGATGACTTTAATGAAGGCCCCAACCCAAAAGAACTTTACTAAATGAGTTCTGACCCAGCTGTCAGTATTGTCAACTAAGAACTTTATGTATGAAAAGTCTGTGTGGTAAATTGTTTTGCTTTTTTATTTTAAATAGAGCAATTCAAAACTACTTTCGCAGTTGAGGCACACATAATGAATAAGTACATCGTGTAAAATCCTAAATTGTGACAAAAATATCAAATAAAGGCATGACATTGATGTTTTACAGTAATGTGCCGTCTTGATTAATTGGAGGGTCAAAGTAAATGAATATTGGTCAGTATTCTAATGTAATTCACATGTGGTTTTGTCACATGTAGAAATTCTATAAGCACATAGTTAAAAGAGGACCCAATTAGTAGGACTAGGAAATAAGTAAAAGACCCTTTTGTTCAATTTACTGAACATCTAGTAGTGGTCATCAGATATGGATATTTGAATGGCTGATTTAGAGAGCAGGACGGCTGATGGCAAGTACTGTATATAATGCCAAACAATCAAAAGTTACGAATAATTCCATTATTCGATGAAGGGTACAATCTACTATAAAACATGGTTATCTTAGCCATTAATGTGTTGTTTTAGATGGAATTTCAATTAATTAATGAAAGAGAAAACTACATTGAGTTTTGCTGTAGGCTAGATTTCAGAATGTGACTGGTGTTTAAGGGAGTGGAGTACCGTTTGTCAAAAGTGATGTCATTCAACTGCATATTCTACATCTATGTTCTATATACAGTATAGCAATAAATACTTAACACTAGCAAGTAAGGGTTTTAGATTAGCTGTCATTTAGGATGGGAGAAAGGTTAACATTTACAAAAGACGAGATGTGACAGGAAATGTAGGGCTCGAAACTAAATGTTTTATTAACTTCCCAAAACTCACAAGGGGGAGCTCTGGGAATTTCTAGGCACCTTACGATTCGATTACAATTCAGGGGGCTGCGATGCGATTATAAAATGATTATCGATTTATGATTAATCGGTCGGCCCCACTACCATCAAGTATTGCTATGTGTAATGACAATATGAAGAAACTGAGCAAATGAGATCCTAAATAAAAAGTACTCCAAGCTAGAGAAACAACAGCCTAAAACGTCACAATTATAAACAAGCTGTGGTCGATGAAGGTCAAGCATTTTTTGCTAATCAATACACCATCTGGCCAAAGCAGGCACGTAGGCTTTGATGCCTGTATTCACACATCCAGGCCAGAACATCAGAACTGGCATCTAACTAAAACAGATATTTTAAATTAGCCTTGGCAGAGAGGAACCCAATCAGACCTGGGAGACAAGACGTCTGAATCGGTCGCAGGCAACATGAAAGTTATTGTAAAACCAGCAGACCCAAGAAGTCTCCTGGTGCTTATAAACAGAAACACAAGGGTAATGAGTAACAAGACAAGCTCCCCATGAAGGATTTATAGATTTTAAGCTTTTTTTTCTCTGCTGCCAGCACAGAAAGAAAAGTGAACATTTCAGAAAAAACAGCACTTAAAAAATATACATCACTCCACAGCTACGGCACATTGTAGAGATGGTTACTGTACTTGCTGCTGCTAATGTGAATTAAATTTTTATGGATTTTCATGATAAATAACCCTTTGTCATAGAACCTTGTCATTAAATTAATTAGTTTTTTGGTTTTTTTGGCCAGGCTTAGATATTGATGCGAAGGCTTTTATTTCCTACTCTGAGGTATTCGTGTTCCATCTCTTTGGAGCATTAACACTGAAACCACATAAGAATGGCCCAAAATCACTCGCACACTATATATATGTTCCGCCTCGGTCTGTTGAGACTGTAAGAATAATTAAATGATTGGTTTACTTTGTTTTTTTGTGTAAAGGAGAAAGGATGGGTCTTTGCTGTCAGTTACTGTATGATCTGTTGCTCCAGTTTGGCCAGGCCTGTCAGTCAACATTTCTCTCTCTTGACATCAAAACATTGGAGTATCGCGCCGCTACAGATGCTGAAGAGGAGGAGAAAAAAAGAGAAACAGCGTGGTACACTGTGCATACTAATTATGATGCCTGAGATGTCTCTTTGTCATTGGACTAAATTGCATGACATTTAACAATAAATTGCATTTTTGCGAATTTGCTTAGCTGAATGTGCGAGGGTAACAATCAAAACTGACTGCATCCAAATGAATAGGTGACAGGAATATATGAAACAGGTGTATTCAGTGTGGCACATCCATGGCTTTGGTTTGATTGTTAAGAAGGAGAACATAAGCTGATGAAACTCACTTTGATTATGGAGATAAGTGTCTTTGGCAAACATGTTTATATATCAAACCACTAAAGGCTTTCCCAGCGCACTGCTTTGGGTGTAGGTGGAACGCAGTCAATAGTCAAAACTCTAAAGCTGCAGGTAAGCAATCTCTGAAAAACATTTGTAATCTAATTTGGAGTGTGTGTGTTTTCTTGTAGAGGCTCTTGGATTAGTCACAAGGGTCCCCTTAGTAGCACTAAGGTATCAATTTTATAGATCTTTTCCTCTGATGGAGCCAGAGAATAGCGATTACCTTGGAGCCATAGACATCCTCATCATGAACATTACTAAACCCAGCTGAATGGAGTGAATGTGAGCACTCTGCATTAAGTAAACGAAGTAAACCTATTAAGGATTGAGTAAATAAAGTGAAATGTTTTTCTTGTATAAATGAAATGTTGTTTGGGTCTGGTTGAGTGCAACAAATAACTTCAATAACAGTCTGGGTAGAGTAGAATGCCCTTGAAGCTGGCACTCAAAACAGACAGCATAATAACATTCAGATGGTCTCCCTGCATGATGATGACACAGCATTGGCAAGCCCTGCCTCTCCTGTGCTTTGCCCTTCAATGATAAAGCTTTTACCCTTTGCATTTACACAGTTAGTTTGACTTCCATCACATGCTTTTATGCTGGGTATCTGCAGAAAAGGGGAAAGGGGGATGAAGCGTTCTTCTTGCATCCATTATTGTACCTGAGACACACCATTCCCTCTTAATGCAGGAGTTGAAAGGTAAGCTGGCTTTGCATAACTTGAAGCCTCACATAGTTAATTGGAGGAGACAACCATGACCATGTGTGGCATACCGCCAGGCTCAATGGTCAACTCCCTGGTCAGGATGACCCACTTCAAGCCGAACATCGATCAAATACTGTTTAATTTGAAATAGAGCATCTTAAGTCTCAGCCTGGGTAAGCTGTTTAAGGCAATACTCTTAGGATTAAACCTAGATCCATAACGCAGTTCCACCAGACACAATCTGTCTTTGTTTAAGTGATACTACTATGCCTTCTGCTTTGCAAGATAGCCAGCTAAACTCAGTTGGTGATGAAATGTTTTATAGATTCACAGAATATGAACCAGTCTAGAAAGTGGATCAGGTACTCTTTGAACTCTCCCTCCTCTTTGCTTAGGGGTTGATCAGTACTCAATCCTCTCATGTAACACAATCAAACTGAATGACAGCACTCAAGAGTCTGCACTCTGGATAATCATGCAATCAAATTGCATTATTTGGCTTCCACAGGTGCAAAGCGAATGTGGAGCATTAGCCATTTCTGCTAATTTGAGTCATATTTGGCTCATTCGCCTCGACAGATCTCTACGGAAATCATTTTCCCGTTATATGGGGATTTTCTTCAGATTTGAATGTTTGGTAATGGGATGTTACAGACTATAATTGCAGTGGTAACTATTCTGTGAAGGACTTTAGTGCCACTTTGTATATTTCATTTATAAACATATACAGCCAACTATCCTGGCCCAGGCCTTAGGTCATAATCACCTGTTGTGATCGCAGCCATGCAGAGAAAAACATATTTCTGTTTATGTTGGGTATTTTTCATCTTCAGTATATTTTGGCAGAGAAAGACACAGAGGGTGAAATGCACATACACACATTCATTCATTTATCCATAGTGTTTATATAAATTACCAGCTTCACATCTAGTCTGATGTCTCCCCATCATCCATGTTATTGCATTACAGCTTCAAGATGTTAGGTACTTAACAATGCAACGTAATTATGTCTTGGCAGAACAAGGACAACCTTTTTGATGTTAATGTGAAAATGGCCATTGTTACTGCATGCAGATGGCACATGAATATCAAGTTGAGAAGAAAAGAAAAAGATCTCACTGAGCGGGAGTCTTTTTGCCAACATTGACTTTACCAGCCCTGTTTTTATGGTTGCTAGGCAACACTCATTAGTGTGGCTCCACTGATAAGAATCAGAGAGATGGGATGTAGGAACAGAAAGTTTGACTTCTACTCAGAGGCAATTAGATCTCTTTAGGGACAGTTTGGAAACCAACGCCAACACCTGAAACACTGCTCTGGTGATCTAAATATACAAAGTAAAGCCACTTAGCTTTTTGCAAGCTTTAAAAACAGTTAAAATTTCAGCCTTGGATGTTTATTTGCTGTAAAGTACATATTGCATTGCATCACTTTGTGACGTTCAGAACATTCCAGGAATTAGCAGTCAAACTGGATCAGTCCTAATGTTAGCAAGCTCGGCTAACTAGCATTACGGCGGCACAGTGGTCCAGTGGATAGCACTCTGGCCTCACAGCAAGATGGTCGCGGGTTCAAACCCCAGAATTAGGTTCTTCAGTCAGTGCCATTGACCAGAAACTGACAAACATATAGAGTTGGTCCCCGGGCGCTGCACAGCGGCTGCTCCCTTGAGGGATGGGTTAAATGCAGAGGATGAATTTTGTGACAATAAAAGTTTCTTCTTGTTCTTCTTCTTCTGCATTTCGAGTGAAATAAAAACTTGTGGAACTAATGGATCCTTCCAAATGCTGAATGGTTTAAGGGGAAAATGGATTTAAATTGCTGACAGTTTAACAAATGCAATGTGGGCTTGTTGAACAAAAAGGGAACATCAACTTTCGTAGGCTACAAGTCTATGATGTACTCCAGTCAGTAGCTCACCATGGAGGTTGACAGCACGCCTCATAGCAAAATCTTAAAAACTGTAATTTGTGGTGCATTTAACTTTATTCAATGTTTCCACTTTACTCCACCTTGTTTGTGTCTACTTCATTTTGGGGTTTTGTATTTAGACAATGCTGCTAGTATTTCACTCAATCACAGCCTTTTCATTACTGACAGAAATGCTTATTTGCAAATGCATTGGCTCAGATGTGAAACTAGAAATAGGGCTGGGCAATAAAACAATAATGATAATTATCACAATATAATTTTGAAGCGGCTGCAGTTTGGTTAGGTTTAGGCACCAAAAGTACTTGGTTGTGCTCGTTGTGATTGTAAAACCCCTGTCCCCCCAGCAAAAAACAAACTCTCATACTTTCACATTATACCACCCTGTGAAAGCAGGTTTTAATGACCACAAACTTTCTTATTTTTGTTTTTAAGTGTGCTTTGCACCTGCCTCGGAATTCTCTTCTCCTCACATTCACACACACTCACACACTAAGCTTTCCCCACCTCTCTCTCCGCCCGTCGCCTCCATTTTCTCCATCACCAGTATGTGTTATAAAGTCGCCAAAAATACTTAGAACTCGTTTTTTTCCATATATTTCAACTCACGATCCGCTATCACAGCAGCGGGTGAGCCGCACGTCGGCTTATTAATTAGCCTATCAAACAATTGAAACCAACATCTGCACTCTGTGTGTTCACTGTTGCTTTACCTGGTCCATGCGTAAAATATCCACCGCGACTTGTAATGTAAGTTAATAGTCAACCAACTTTTTTGAACAAGTGAAATCTGTGTGAGAACACATGCACAATAGACGACTGCACATAAGACCCCTGTGCACGTGCCCACATCCGCGCACCCGATGACATCGGCCATCATTGCAGACATCGTCCGATAGAAAGTTTTTACGCACCCAACCCTACGTGATAATTATCGATATCAAATGATTTGAAATATATTATCATGACAACAGTTTTGGCCATATCCCAAAATTAAAAATGTGAGGAACAAAAATTCAAAGCTGGAATATTGAAGCATTACTGTAGAAAATCCACAGTTGTTAGTGTTTGAAATGGCCAACTGTGACAGTTGTGATAAGCACAAATCCCCCACCATCACCCGACATACATGTGCATTCACACTAGACTTTATTTAAGTGTACTTCCCCTGCAATGATGCTTAGTTATTCTTTTCTTTTCAAGATAGGGGAGATAACCAATAACCTTTTAGAGGTGTTTGCCGTTGTTACTGTGGGTGCATATATTTGATAAAACCACATAGATCTCATCCAGATCCAGTTCATTAGTTTCAGATTGAGAAGTATTTTGCAGTTAAGAGAGAAGAAAAAATCCAATTTTGTGCTCATCCTACTCGCCAATTCTTTCTTTAGGAATCTTTGAGGTGGCCTGTCTAATGAGCTCCCATGAAATTTGGTTTCCACACCAGATAATACACCTCATTGTGTCCATGCCAACATTTATTTCTCCTATCCCCTGCACCCTAAGTGCACACACAGAAATGAAGTCATTTGAATTTGAGGAAGCTGCCAAGTGTAAGTTTTCAGTCATTACCTTACAGCCAATTGATATGACCCTTTATTCAGATGAGCAGAATGATCTTTTATGTGAGACAATTTATTAGTAAGATGTGTAATAAACTATGAAGGTCGGTTGTATAGAGGGGACTTCTTGCCATATGTACAATTAACCAGACCCCAGAAGTATTTCCTTACAAAAGTAGGTCAGATGACAAGTTGAGAGTATCGTGCATAATGCAACAGATGTTTTTTTTTGCCTTTCAAAGCAACAAGTTACAAACTACAAGGGTATTGTCACTGAGGTAGCTGTCTGTGGCCCTGATTGCCCTACATGCTTATTTCTGGCTCGCTGTCAGTATTTAAATGGATAAACAAAGGTCCTCATGTACGTCAGAACATCAGGACACACACACACACACAAAGTGCATCATCTAGCAGCCCCATAGATCAGACTGTTTTAATCAAGTTTGTTTGATGAGAGCATGTTTTGACCTGGACATGCAGCTGGCAGCAAAGGAAGAATTGAATTAGTCCCGCTGTAGAGGGTATGCGCATGACGTCACAGAACGCAGTTACGCTCACTGAGAGGCAGAAAGAAGAGCAGCAGTGTTAGCTTGAATCAGCTAAAACACAAACAACACATCTAAAATGGGAAAGAGCTGGACCGCTGGTTCTTCGGTAAGCAGTAAGGATCACTGTCGAGTCCAGCTGCCTTTAATTTGACCAAATAATCACTTGTTTTACTTCCAGTTTGCTAAACGCAACCATGGTAACAGATGTTTTGCCACTCAGTCCAGTGTGTTCCGGAAGGGGAAGTGACATCATTGCACATCCTCTATACAGTAAACCTCTGTGGAGATTTGTTCCTAAAGCTGATGATACACGGAGCAACTTTTAGAGCAATCGTGCAGGGCAACGTTGCCGTCAGTGGTAATGAGTAAAGATTACTACCGTAATCCCCTTCCCCCCACCACTCCACCACCCGCCCCGCACCGCTGCTATCCGTTCAAAACATAGTCGAACTTGTCTCCAGCAAGATTGCTCAGCAACATTGCTCAAAAAGTTGCCCTGTGTATCATCAGCTTAAGAGTGACCACACAAAAAACCTATCCTTACCACTGGAGATGAGAATTGGAAGAACTTCCCTGGGAAGCATATGGCTAAGCATAAGACTAATGGTTATTGCTTTTTACATATTCTCACCCAAAAAATACTATTTAAAATTATTTATTTATATTTAAAAATACCCCCCAACACCCAAAATGTAAGTTTTCTGCATTGAGGATGTGCTCACCATGGAAGCTTACAGCCAAGAAGGGACAGTGTCCACTATATGCATTCAGCAGCGGCACACCGCCACTACTAAAATTTCCCAGGATCATTAAACAATGCTCAGCTCACTTCCTCTCCTCGTTCTATGCAGAACATACGTGACAGATTGTGTTATGAGAGCAGCTCTGAATCGGGAGGAGCGTAGCGACTGTTTGATTGTCCGAGCGGCAGAAAGTGATGGTGAACGCAAGCGGAGGAAAATAGTCTGGCAGCAAATGTACGGTGTCTGTTAGAGTGTGTTAGCTTCTCAAGACCAAGAAAAGTCTGTTGTTTCCCACCTGCTGGAAAAGAGAAGCCGGTTAGCGCTAAGTTAGCTAACATCTCCCCTCTCCTTCAGACTGCGCAGCTGAGCAGCTTCTACAGCAGCTACATAGCTGCTATGTAACTTAATATTAGCTCTATGTTACTAGAAAGTAACTGTAAGCTGTATTTTATTACTGCCTACTTGTCCAATGTTCAGAACTTCAGGTACACACTTAGACTAAACTGACGTAGCCTGCAGTTCTGTCCTGTACAGACTGATTAAATTATTTTTCAGTTTTCAGTCTGAAAAAGTGGTTTTGGAAAAGAAAGGACGGAGGTGACTGGAGGAGCTGATGTTAGTAAAGCTAATTAGTGATGCAAACTAGTCCTTTTAAGCTATTGAGGAGATGTTTCTTTTTGGATTTTAATGTGCAAATAAAATGCACCTCAGAAGGGAGGAGGTTTCTCATGTTGCCTATATTTTAGATTAATGTCTACAGATAAATGTCAGAAGCTGTAAAATGAAGACACAAAAGGCCACATGAACAGTCGTATATATAATGATTCTGAGGTCATTAACAGGGTTTTCCTGCCGTTAAGGCTTAGGGGTGATGCCCAAAACATGCTGTGCCATCACTGTAAAATCACTGTGGAGCTGTGGAACAGAACCAACCAAATTACTTTCTCCAGATCTAAAGGTTGTAGTTCCTCCAGTAGACTGATCTTTGGGTGTTGTTTGTTTATTATCTGCTCTAGCTTTTCCAACTATTTGTTCAGAGATATGGTGAAAATAATGATGTGAAATTACATATTTTTAATTGGAAAACATAACATTTTCTTGGGGGAGCACCCCTAAACCCCCCGACCAACACCAAAACATTCACCTAAAGCTCACATTAAACAAAAAACACTGCACTTTTAAGCTGTTCTAATGTGCATCGCATGCTCATGGACACAAGAGCAATGTTGCTGAGACATATTGTGCTGGGGTTTGTCCTCACCCCGCTGCTGAAAGAAGTCCTAGAGGAAACACTGAGGGAGCACTGGGACAAGAGCAGACAGCTCAGAAAAGTCTTTAGTATTAGAAAATAAAGAGTAAATAAACACTTAGAAAATATGGAGTTGTTGTAAATGGTGTTTTTAACACCTGGTTTTCATGGGAAGTCCTTTATTTATTTGAGCCCAATATGAGCTTCAAGTGTATTTCATGGCCAAATGACCAAACAGACTTGTGTAAGACTGGGTGGATGATGTTATTGATCACAGCAGGGACATTCAAACTTCCAAAAAGGCAATCACTCAGCTTGATGTGATTATATTCAAAATTCTTTATAGCTTTTGTTCAAGTCCAGCAGCGGTTGCAAGTGACAAGCCTATTTCCGCCTCCATTCGCAGATAGCAGGTGAAGCCAGCAGGGCGCACACAGGATATGGCTGTGGCCCGTCACAATGGCATATTCAGTATTTTATGAGTCATGCTATTTGAAACTTTTATGACCTTTTAGGTTTCATTAAGAAATCAGAACAGAAATCTCTCTTTGAAAAGAATAAAGCTCTGAAACAATGATGCAGGGGGTAGCCGCAGTTATAGATAAATGGGATGCAATCAAAGTTAGCATGGTCTCTATGGAAGGGTTTTGATGATGAAAATGACAGTAATAGAAACAGGTTAGCTTAGCAGGCAGACTATGTTATGTGAGTTATGATGCAAGATGTGAAGGCTAGTCAGTCTGATTGATCCAAACCGTCATCGTCTCTTCATGACACAGCTTGCTTTGCCTAATCAGTTGTTTTTGTTCTGGCAGAAGGGACTCTACCTCCCCAGCTCACGTCCATTATCCATAATTAACAGAGCAGAGGGCTGCAGATGAGGCAGAGAGGCTCAGTATGGAGATAGAAGTGTGGGTTGCCTCTGTCATAATTTGAGCAGATTCAAAAACAGATGAGAAAATACAATATTCAGCTTTCTTTAACTAGCAACATTTACAAGAAAGTTTGTGAACAATTAGTGCCATGCTGTTTTTTGCACAAAATTACATGCTAATTCGACCTATTGATTTTTTCCCAGGAATTTATCATCACATAATACATTGAATACAAGTGACTTCACAAAACAATATTACAGCTAATCAAACTTGGTAAAATGAAGAAATGAGTATCCAGCATAGTTAAGTGCGACATTCTAATCAGTGTACCTATTCAATGGTAAAAAGTATCATTAGCAGCACTTATTGTCTAGACTCCCTGAATCCCCAGACAGTGAGGTCCAAGGACAAAGTTAAATCAGTATATTTGTCTGTCTTTAAATTTGAATTGCTTAAACACAATCCACTAAAGAATGTGGCTCATACGTGGAAAGAGTCCCAAAGATTCTTTGTTGAAGAGGGACTTTGACACAACTTGTTGAGTATAACTTATCACCTTAAAGGGATACTTATTAAATCATCACAGAAGAACATTTTGGAGAGTGTTAGGTTTGAGAAAAAAAAAAACACAGATGACATTTTGACTATGGCTAATCATTGTTGGCTGAAGCTAGTGTTGGGGTTCTTCTTATGTGGCTCTATTAGAGTCGACCACATTTTGAATACGTTAAGATAAGATAGTTATCCTATTTTGGACAAGGTCTGTCTCTAAAACCATGTGTGGTTTAACTAAGTGTGAAGACCATGAAGACTTCTCATTGATAGCGGTGTGTGGTGCACAAACATTTGAAGCAGGCTAAAACAGTTAAACTAAAATAAAGCATGCCAGCAGCTCCAGAATGTATTGAAAATATTTTTTACATGTTCTATCCATAAACTGTATACTAGAAATGGACGAGGTTATCGTGACGTCACCCGTTGGTTTGTGGACTGCGGTTTTGAAGCCTCGAGTTTGGACGATAGGGCGCCACCATGTTGAGTTTCGCCACCAGCGGCACCAGACATGTACCACCAGACCATATTTGGACGAGACAGTTGAGTTAACGGCCGTGTGCGGAGCTAGCTAGCTTGCTTAGCTAGGTGCGTCTGTAATTCAGTTTAACTGTCATTTTAACAGGGCAGATAATTTTGTCTAGCGAACAACAGTCTTAAAACTAAATTTACTCACCAGAGAAAGTGAACAGCCAACTACTAATAAGTTTTTTCAACGGCGCTGGTTAAATTACACAGTGCCGGGGTACGAGTCACTCTAGCCTGATTGACAGTTCGCCATGGTAACAACCTGTCAATCATAGATAATCCCGCCCTGAAGCATACTCTGTTTTAAGGTCTATTTTAAAATAAATGGGACGATAATTTACTAAAAGAACATCATACTGTATTGAAGAAGAAATGAAACTAGCGACTGAGACCATAAACTCCTCAGGAAAGTGTTTACTGAGGTAATTATTCAGCTGAGAAGTAGGGTCATTTTGCCATTATTTCTAATGGAGCCAGACTTCTTTTTGCAACCAGAAGAGTCGCCCCCCTGCTGGCCATTAGAATGCATGTTTCAGGGACTTCCCGCGTTTGATCACTGACCTGACGCTTCCCACTTCCATCATGCAAGTTTGTCACCAAAACAAAATGGACAGCTAGGTTCTGTTGCAGTTAGCAAACTGTTTAAAGCTGGCAAGTTAAAAGGACAGGACTTCTAAGATGCTGTGCAAAGGGGGGGTAATTCTAATGTTCCCATGGTCCCATGTTCCCCAGTACTAGGGTTAGGGGATAAGAGTCTGGGCACACAGATGCACTCCTGTCCATGAGCTCAGCTATTTAATTTATATCAATTTTAGGATGCTAAGAAATCAAGCTTTGCAAATTCCAAAGTAAACCCTTAAGTTTAGATTATTTTGTGAGAAACTTAGATATTCATCTTTGTACTCTTGCTAAGACAGCAAATAAGAGGAAAATTATTGCTTAATGTAATTTTCAATGATGGATGCAACAAGTGTCATTTACTATCCTTGCCATACTTGACTCTAATTACACTATGTATGTTAGTGGAATTACTGTCATAAGTGAACTTTCTCTCCTCTCTTTCCGATCCTCTGGTTTTCTCTCTTTCTCCTATTTTCCTGAGCAATTATTCAAATCACATCACTCTATTTAGACTGTTGTAGTGCTTCACACAACAACTTCATAACAAACATAAAAACTATCAAAGCATATAAAACAAGTGTATAGTGAATGAATAGTGCCACTTAAGCTCTGTACCTGATCGGAGTTGCTTCGAGCAGCAGCAGCATAATTCCAGGCTCTGTCCCCCGTATGTATTTGGTATTTCTTATAATAAAGTCCATTAAGAAAGTAACTAAGTGACTGAGCAGAACAGAGTCCCTGCAGAGTACTGGCACTGATCCATACATTACAGGAAAATGCAACATATGCCACTATGCTTTCGTTCAGATTTAAATGTAGAATTTGACTGAGACTATATGTGCTGGAAATTAATCAACAGCTTGCTGTGGACTTAGCAAGGATAAGCACTATGACAACAGATATACATGTATAAACATTAGCAGCTGTAGAGGAGCGAGAAGGGAGGGCAGAGGGTGCAGCTGCCCCGGGCCCAGGATTCTCTCCAGTTACAAAGGGGCACACCCAGTTGAATATTTTGAATAAAGTTTGCTTGTGTGTCTTGATGGTAAAAAGTTAAAGTCAGACTCAGACCACGTCTGTGTCTTCTGCAGAGACAAGCCCCCACTACTACCAACAGTTTCTCGTCTCATGCAGCAAACAGCACCAGCTGGACACTGTGGTCCATTTGTTTTGTTGTTGATTCCACCGACATAGTACCCCCTTTCACAGCTAGCCTGTTTGGTCAGTTTAAAACAAACCCCTGTGCGTTTGCCCGGTTAGTAAGGTTTGTTTGGGCTAATGTGAAGGCTGTCAATTGAACTCTGGTGCGGACCAAACAACCACAGCGGTGCACTTCTGATGTAAAAGCAAACTAACTAACGGATTTTATATTTATATTTTCAAAACATAAACTATTAATAAATCCATCTACAGATGCTCAGGAAGGAAGGATGCTTAATATTAATCTATACAAGCCATTTATATGCGGCTTATGCAGCTGTGGCTCCGCAGTTGGAGCGGGTTACCCACTAATCAGAAGGTCAGTGGTTTGACCCCCCCAGCTCCTCCTCATTCTGCACGTCGAAGTGTCCTTGGGCAAGACACTGAAACCGAAATTGCTCCTGAGGGCCGTGCCATCACAGGGCTCTACAGTGCGACCATTTTGCTCGCATATGCCCCTAAAAGTCGATACCTGCGAACCAGAACTAGTAGTTTCGATAGTTACTATCGAAACTACAACCTACAATAAATTAATTTTAGTGGCGGGCTGTATAGTATACTATTACATAAAATGACAATAGCCTACTTATAGTAAAATTAAATAATTTATATATTGACATACTAACAGTATAATATTAGATTAAATTTTAACTTTTTATCTAATGTTATAATATTAAACTAATACATTATTAAAACTAGTTTTTCCTCCATGTTGTAGAAAGAGCCTCTGCAGTGGAAAGACGCAGATTTCCACTGCACGCAATCTGCCAGTGTGCGCTCCTTCTAGCCTCCTCTTGAGAGTAACACGTTCCCCTTGTTCTGATTTACTAAAGTTATTGTAATCCTGTTCAGTAGTCTTGTTTAGATTAGATGTCAAAACATCTATTTCAATATTTTAAAAAGCTTTAACAAAATATTAAGGCTGACGCCGAGGTGTACAGATACAAGGGTCTTCACTTCCAGTCCTCGAATGGTTTCATACCATAGTTGAACAAGGAGAAGGAGCACACACGTAAAATTAATATGTGTATAATAAATAGTTTGTTAAACTCTGTTACATTTTTCGCTGTGCTCCTAAATTTCTTTGTGTGCTCCTAATTTTTTTCATTTAGGAGCACATATGCTCCTTGGGAAAAAGGTTAGCGTAGAGCCCTGCATTAGTGTAAGAATGTGTGTGAATGATTAGTTCCTCTCTGATGTGCAGTTGGCACCTTGCATGGCAGCCATTGCTATCAGTGTGTGTGAATGGGGTGAATGTGACATGTATTATAAAGCCCTTGGAGTGGTCAAAAGACCAAAGAAGAAAAGCGCTACATAAACTACAGTCCATTTACCATTTATATATTTATGCAAATCTTTTGGTAACCCCATATGCTTGTCAGCATGTAGCTCATTCATTTTTCCTGATTAATAGGTCAAAAGCTGTTAAAAATGCTGTGCTCGTACTATGTGAGTGTGTCAGTTTATTAAGTCTATTAAGAAGTCTATGACATAGATCCCACAGTAATAAGCCCGAATTATTACTGTACATGACGCCTCCTTTTTGTCTTGTCTCTAGCTACGTTATTATTCATAACAGGTGGAAAGTTTGCAGTCTAATAATATTAATAATGCTTATGATGCTTTTGATTCTTTTTTCTTTGTAACACCGAGGAACCAAAACATACACATCAGAAGCAAGCAAGTGCAGCATAAATTGCTGTCAGTCAATAGAATTTCCCCATGTGTCTTGATGATGCGTTGACAATACAGGATGACATTTCTCAAAACTGTCCAATCAACGAGTTATGTGTCGATCTGTATGACTTCATGTTTACTCCTCCTAGTTCGTTTGTAAAAAGGTCAGTGTGAACTTTTCCCCCTTGGTCTGGACCAAATAAACCAAACTGGTGTGAAAGCAGCCTGTCTGCTGTATTTCTGTCTCCCTCGCTGTTTTCGTAACCATGAAAGTGTGAAAAAAAGTGCCCACTGTAGAAGGGCCCACTAGGGGTCCTCACCACTTCTGCAATGAGCCGTCAGCTCCTCGCCTGATTAGCAGATCTTTCTTATGGGATTAGTATGCAAAACTGTTATTACTCGTATATATGGATGTTAATTTGGAAGTAGGATATTGAATTGGTTCATCTTTGGCATTATATCGTGCATACAATCAATGTCAGTCAATCCTTTCATTTCAGGAGGCTCAATTTCCCCTTTTAATTGGAACTTAATGTCCATAGGAAATGCCAAAATGAGGACTGTAATTTCCCAGTGCCACACTACATTCATTATCAATCCTTAGTAAACAAAGGCTTCCATTGTTGCTATGCTCAGTCTCAGCCCACAACTTCAGAAGTGATCCTATTTCATTTGCATTTGGACATATTATATGAAGCAATTACCAGAGCTATAACAGACCCCTCTCTAGGAAAATCATATATTGATTACTAATTACTGCCTAATGAAAGCATAACCAGCCATTGTTTGAGAAGTTAAATTACTCTTCTGATTATGCTTTCTGCATATGTATATAGACAATCTTCTTGTTTTAAAAAGGTGATGAGCTCTCAGGGAGAGGGTGGCGAGAGTCCTATGATTGGCTCGTGTGCTTTTCTGCTCCAGTTCCAGCAGAGTTGTGTGTTATATAAGGTGGCCTGTTGCGTCATGTGAACTAGTCTGTGCTGGACAGAACTGCTGCTCCTTGCTGTGGCATGTCTGTGCATGCACGTGACAGAAATTGCATGAATTAGTGATTTAGCATTAAATGAGGTTGCGTTTACAATGGCTGTGGAAACTATTAGTTAGATTTTCCTGATGTTGACATGCACAATCCACATCCAAACTGTCTCAAAAAATAAAACTCCTCGTCAAACCAAGTCTTACCAGGAATATTTTATCTACATCTTGTATATTGTGATTGACATAGATTTAATAAAAGAAATGAATGGGAATTATCGGCTTTCGCTAGATTTTACCTCAATCTTCATTACTTCATGAAGAAAGGAAGTGTCTCAGATATGGCATTACACTGAGGATTTTATTTCTAGCATGTATTGAATGTTAACAAATTGATGTCTTAATGTATTTGAGGCTTTTAAGAAATTGC
Organism: Micropterus dolomieu; assembly: GCF_021292245.1. Lineage (NCBI taxonomy): Eukaryota > Metazoa > Chordata > Actinopteri > Centrarchiformes > Centrarchidae > Micropterus > Micropterus dolomieu. The sequence goes on along the minus strand of NC_060165.1, from coordinate 18,993,920 downwards.
TTCTAGCTAAAACAAAAGCAATCTACTAAAACAGACCAGCAATAAATCCTGCCTTCTTGTAGGTTATGATTGATTGATTAAATTTAATGACCACACAGCCAGGCTGGTGGAATTTGTTTCCAGTACAGCTTTTTGATACAGGTTCCAACATTTAAACAATAGATACTTAGACATTAACATATAAAGTAACATACATGTACATACAGACACCACATTACTATATATAGTACATAATACATGAGGGGTCATGCTTAATCCACTGTCCTCAGCGTTCAGAGATCAGAGTTCAGAATGTGTATCGCTTTTGGAATACAACTGTTTTTAAAGCGAGTTGTTCTGCAGGCTATTGTCCTGTAACGCCTCCTAGAGGGCAGTATTTTGAAGGCGAAGTGTGCAGTTAATGTTCAACGTATATATCCCTGAGATATGAGGTGAGGGTACTAAATTTCTCTCAACGCAATACAAGCCAGCAGCACCAAAAAACTACAGCTTCCAAAATGACCATGTTGTATTAGGCTGTGTCAATTATCTGCCCTTACAGACTGCATTAGCTTTAACTGGGTGCAACTAATAAACTGGCAACTGAGTGTAAATATGCAAACAAGAAAGGCAAACAAATAACATACCTAAAAAACAAATGACTCTCAGGACAGTAGTTTATATTTGTGGTTCATAAGTGACTATCTAAGTCCAAGCCAAGTAGTAACAGTATGAGAAACCTCGGTCCTCCTGAGGACAAACAAGTATTTTGAAGAGTAAAGAGAGAAGTGCAATCAAGCCCCTCTGAGCCCCTTGTTATTCCTGCACAGCAGCTCCCACTGTGCCCCTGTTCCCCTCAAATCACATGCAAATGTAATTTATGTTCCCAAGTTGGCCACATCAACTGCCCACCCACCTCCCAGGATATTTGCATGTGAAGATTGCACTGCTATGCCAGTGTTAAGGTGGAGGGAGAGGATGTGAAGAGGGACTACGTACCAGAAAGAAATTCATATTCATCAGTTTGTTCTGGAAAGCTTGTGGGACACCACAGACCACAAGGTGCAGAATACATCAGCCCATGCACGTCAGCTTGATGTAAACTATGGAATAGCTCCATCTTGGACTTTTTTAGCCTGAATAATGCGTGTGGCAACATGCACTAACACACAGATGCTACTTTCTTTTTTTAATAAATACACTTAAATGTAGGTTTAGGTGTTATTTTGTACATTTCTTCAACCACTCTTGGGTACTGTAGATGGCAAAATGTCTGGCAGTTCTTGAGTATACCATACTCGTGCAATTCCATTTCAGACTTGAAACACCTTTTTACTCATTGAATGGATTGAGACACGGTCCAAGTCAACAGTTTGACCCAAGAGTCATTGATTGCGTGCAAAGAAATCAAAGGGCAAGTCTCCCCAAGCACAAAATTGACCTTAGAAAAGAAGCCCCTTCATCATGTATGTGCACGTCACAACCAAGACCAGCAGACATCTGGGGCCTGTTTCACGCAACGGTTTAGTTGATTAACGGTTTAGTTGATTAACCCTAAGATGGGAAACTCAAGAGTTTTTTGGTCTAGAACAGCTGATCGGAATTAGCTCAATCAACTCTCAGTATGTTCACTATGAGTTAAGCACGTGCGTGGGGAATGAAATATAGCAATCATCGGTGGAGCTCTGATACAACCATTAATCATGGCAATAGGTAAATCAAGAGCAAAGCCTCCATTTAAATCCAGTGGAGCTAGAAATATGACCCCAAAAATAGGAGTGGACAAAGGAGGCAGTAGTTTAAAACTATTACAATTTATTCAGCGTAGTCCACTCATTTATCATTTACCAGACCTTTAGGAATGATAAAGTGCTTACATTCGATTTTTAAATATATTTATTCAGCCTTAACCTGATAAAAATGAGGACAAAATGCAGGTGGCAGCGACTGAAGATGAAAACATAGATCAAACAGATAAGACATAGTTTACTTATGGACCTACTGTATGCTTGTAAAGTCATAGTCCAACCCAGTAAAAATGCTTTTTTGTGATTTGTAGTTGAAAATTTATAGATGTTTTCTTTTTTTTACATAAAAAACTTAAACAAGAGTGTTTAATGGAATACTGTCAAAACACATTCAAACTATATGCAGCTAATATTCAAGAGCTCACTTTATCAAAGTCGTTTCAGCTGCACCACAATCATCCTCACATCTTCTCCAACCCGATAACTATGATAGGAATGTTCCATCAGTGCGACCAGTCACAACATGACACATGATCAGTGTCAGCTTCATACAGATTTGTTTGATTTGAACAGTGATTACTGCAGTAATGCATCCCACAGTGACATTGACGGAACGATGACAGATTGATCATATAAGCGATTATGTCAATGATCATTTTTTGAGTAATGAACCAATATCTAACAGGGATTTTGATGTTTCTAAAGACTTACCTAACAAATGAAAGCGTTTCAATATGTGCTTTGATATGGTTTGTTAAAGAAAAACATGGTAACTGGCCCAAACTTAACCGTCTTTTTCCTCATCTCAGGCTTAACAACCACGTTTTCACTAAACCTGCTTTCTGAAACAAGGCCCAGGTCCTTCTCAAGACCAAAACAGACCATGTTTATCTTTCGAAATCTAAAAATAATTGAGGGATTTAAAGATCAACTAATATGCTTTTTTTCCAACAAGCAAATACAAAGCAGAAACAACAACTTGGGCCACTACACGGCATATGAGAGAAATCCTTTCACATGTAATAAACAAGATAAATTAAAATCAGAAGCATTGTATGTAGCGGTTGGGTTCTTTTTTATTGAACAAACTTTTCCAGGCTCTCAAGCTGGTGGTCAACACCTTGAACTCAATAGGAGCCTCAGGGCTGTCTGCTTTAAGTAGAAGCTAATGCTTTCTAGTGTCCCTTGTTCTGCAGCCTACAATGTTAATATAAGGCTGGAAATGTAAAGTGACAGAGAGCACTTTAAAAGGTTTAGTTCCTTCAGGCGAGCTTTCAGTGTCCAGCCTGCCTGGATAGGAAACAACCAGACCTCACCCACAGAGGCCACAGGGCCACAGGCAAGTACAATGTGACCTACAGCTTCTATAAGAGTGACAGTAAAAGTCTGGTTTTCATTTGTATTCTGGGAAATTCTGACAATGGTATCAACAGAGTTAATAATCAGACTAAAACAAATCATAAAAAAGTATCAAAAACTAGTTCTCCTTTTATTGTCTTTCTACTTTGTGACAAAAAGAGAAGGGATGTGTTGCACTTAAGTGTGATGGATGGCGGTGATAAAGAAGCTGAAAAAAATAAAATAAAAAAACATCCACGGTTGAAACAATGACACTTTGTTGGTGGTGTTGAGATGATCAATACAGTGACAAGCTGGCAGTCAGACTAACAGGTTAAATGAGCTGAAACTGGGTGGCGTGCATGGGTGCCGGCCACACCAGTCAATACTGGATGTAAAGCTGGATGTGTGTCATTTTACATGATTTCCATATGTCTGTAAAAACAACTGTAGCAACGCCCTAATCATATCCATAACCGGCTCAGGTGTGTTGATGTGTGTCCTCACATTAAAGTAAAACGCTGCCAACAGTATCACTGAAGGTCATCAGTCAGATATCAACACATTGTTAGAGGTGACTGTTAGAGGCAGGCAACAATACAGCTGCTGCAGTACTGTTAATTTAACACTTTTAACATCAAATGTATTTTAATGTGAAATACCTTGGATCCTATTTTACTAATTGTGAGCTAAATTGGATATAGTTTCTATAAAAAAAAGTAGCTAAAATCAACTGAAACAAGCGATTGCATCAATCTGTATGCTTTTTTAGGTGTAGAAATATTGTAACTAAGCTTTTATCATAGTTTAAAAAAGACGTTTTGCTTAACACTACCTTACTACCATCTGTTTATTTATCTAGACATTCTTACTGTACTGCACTCCCCAAAGAGTATCCTAATAGCCTCCAATATCCATTTTGTTTATGCTCAGTTATAGCAAAACTACTGTACGATGCGGAGGAACAAAATGATGTACTGATTTCTCCTCTGCAACCTTTACATCAACTCCTGTCCGTGAACACAGGCATACCGAGTTCAAGACACCCAGGAGACCGAGAGAAAGAAAGACAGCGATAGAGAGAGAAAGAAAGGAAAGAAAGGAGGGAGAAAGAGAGGCGATGGGGCAGAGCCAAGTCTCATCCAGCCTCTGCAGCCGCCAGATGAGCACCCACCTGATTACCACCCCTGGGGGCCACTGAGCAGCACACAACAGCTGGCAGTGCCACGTTTATTACCTATAGGTTATTCCCAGGCAGCAGCAGCAGTTATCAGTCTTTCATTGACAGGCAATAACATACTGTAAAGCTTGGGTGTGTCTCTCAGCAGTAGCATAAATAAGTAAATGACAACTGAAAAAAGAAAACTATCCTGCATATGGGGGTGAGGACTGTCAGACTTAGTAAAGAACCACTGAAGGTATACCGCCATCTTGAGTCAGTGCAAATGCCATCGCTTGTGAGTCATGTTTATATTTAGATTGGGGAGGAAGAGGAGCAACCAAGCGAGTAATACACACCACCTTCCCCGGTGGAAGCATTTGGCTTTGTGTGACAGAGAAAGAGAATATTTGTCTGTGTATGTGTGCATGCTCGTCATGTGATCCACTGTCTGACCTAGAAAAGCAGTTGCACCAATCAGAAGATTCGTGGCAGTTGGGCAACACACTCCACAGTATAAATAACTTGCCGTGTGCCAGTTGCATGCGTAATTACAGAGCCGAGAAGCAGAAGCACGCAAATAATGAGGCATGTGTTCCCCCTCTCTCCTGGCTGTCTGTCTTAAACATGGCTTGGTCATTGTATGCTCCTGTACAGTAGGTGGGGCTACAGCATCTCAGTCATCATTCAATACATATTGTGCTATGAATGCTGGCAGATTGAGTATCCAGGGTACTAGGCTAGATAATATCTTCCTAGTTTAGGATTCAGTCAGCAACAAAATGTTGCTAACAGATTCCAAATTGTCCATTTTCAGACTGAAAATTTACCCTGGGCCGAGGGAAACAAGCTCCTAACAGGATAAGATGTATACAGTATATTATTAATAACAGCTATCTTACATTGTTTTCTTATAAGGAGCAGTAACCTTATCTGCTTTTGGGATACAGCTTTGGTTATTTGAAAAATATCAACACAGTATATACAATGAATGTAAAAAAAAATATACTTCTACTGTTTAGCTGTCATATTTTTTGCACAGTTTCTGTTGTGTCAAAGCTTCAGCATCCTCCTAATTCATCTGCTTCTATTACGGTTTCTTCCCATTTACATACAATAAAAGGGAAATACAAAAAGTTTTTTTTTTTTATTAAACTGTATGATTAAGTATTCATTTACTGAAAGAGAAGATTCTCCTACTTCTAAAGCTAAATACAAAATTTAAAAAGAACACTGGATTATCTAAAAAATGCATTGTCACGGCGCTGAAAAGAGGGTTGTTATTCTTAGCTCATGACAGGCTGATGTTCTGGAGATATGTGGTTTTTCACTTGACAGCACCCAATTTATACATTAACTGCTAAGGTCTGTGTATAAATATCATAGCCTGGAAAAATCAGTACACAAGAGAATGGACCAGAGATAGAGGATAACGAGAACGGGGTGACATGGCTAATGAAAACAGGACACAATAATAGTACTACATCAGAGGTGATTCATCTATTTTTTTTCCAGCAATAGTCTGTTATCTCAATAGTAGCCAGAGGGACTTAATGGATGTTTGAAATAGAGGGGGAAAAAATAAAGCTAGGGTGTCCATAGCGGTTTCAAAGGTGGTAAACAACACATAGACACAGTTTAAAAAGCTCATTTGCAGGAGTGCCACCGAGTTCAGCGGAGAGGGAGGGGATCTGACTGGAGGTCAATGGGGGATCTTGGCGAGTAGAAAGGGCAAATAACGCAGCAGGCAGCGGAGGATGTTTTGACCTTTTACTGCTGGTTTTAGAGCCAAAAGAAGGGCAGGGTGCTAGGTGGAGGAAGCTCTTGCCTGTGGTGAACTGGAAGCACCTCGTGTCTCTGGCATCTCCACCAACCTCCACCTCCTTCTCCCAGAGTCATATGGACGTCACGGAGGACTGTAAGGGTTATTGTTGCTGACAGGTCTGGGCAGCCGCCATAAGAATTAGCCAAGACCAATAATATGACAATTTCTATTTTAAGCCCTTTCTTAAACTGTCTTTTAATACAACCAACAAAAACATAAACAAAAATTTAAATACATCTGTTATTCTACAGCCAGTCACACCAGTCAAAATACTATAATCTAACCCATTACTAGACGATGCATCATCCCTGCCCTTATGTTTGCATTGAAGCCTGTGCCCTTTTAAATTATTAATAGTTTGGTTATCGAAGAGTTTGTCAACAGCATGCTGCCTGATGAATATTATATTATCTTATTATGTGTCAAGGTGTTGAGTTATAGCACAATAAACAAACCACAAAAGCAGCTTTTGCCGATTAGATTTGAAAATGGGTTGCGCTCAACATCAAATCCCACCACTTAGGACTTTGAGGGTGGGCTCAAATTCCATGCCAACCTTATTTTTCAACCTAAAACTTACATATTTTCTGGTATTCTGTCATAGAAAATACCTCAGGAAACTGAAAGTGTGTTACAAATAGGAAAACATGGCTCTCTTTGGTGCTCATTAAGGTTGGTAGAACACTCATCAAATAGACTTAAAAAATAGAATCATGTTTTCATCTTTTCTGCTAAGAGGTTAAGAGACTGCATTGCTGTCTTATCAAAGATTTTCTCAGTAGATTTGGGCGCACATTTAGACAAATCATTTTGGTACTGACAACTGACACTGCAGCATTTGAACTGAATATGATGCAAATGTTAAAGCGCAAACTATGTGGCTTTTTGGGAAGCTTTCAACTTTATAAAAAATAATTCATTTTAAAAGTAAAAAGCTGCAGATTCTCCTTCATCCGGCATTGATTTAGAACAGCCAGAGCATCTTTTACATGTAGAAGATATGAACCAAAAAGTTATGTATAATATAACAAGATGAGAGAGAAAAGGGCGAGATGACAAAGTGCAAGATCACTTCAGACTAATTTAAAAAGGGACAACTAACTAAAACTTAATTTGCATTTAAATGCAAGGCTGTACCGGGTGACGCGAGGAAAGAGTTTCAGGAAAACTTTTGTGGAGTTGTTGATAGGCTGCCTGTCTATACAGTAGATCCATTAACTTCAGCTGGCCAAGCACAGCTGCTGTCTAGACTAAGGTGGTAAACATTATCAGCTGCACTACACTAGTCTGAATGCTCCAGAGAAGCTATCTTTGGAAGGGGAAAAACCAAATGCATGAGCTGGAAATTGTGTAACAGAACACAAGCCTTGGGTAAAGAAGTTAGCTAATGTCAATTCAAGTGAGATTGAAGCATTCTAGTCTGTAGTGGCCAATACTGACATTCAGCAATACCTGTAAAACATACATGGTCCAGGTGTAGAGCCTTGCAAGCTTGGTGGTGATTTGTTTCCAATTCAAAAGCAGGTTTTTCCACTTGGCGCAATTACTGTCAACAGGCACAAAACTCCAAACAGGGTTAAACTCATCTATGATGAAGCTACAGGCATTGTTAGCATGAGTGAAAACCACAATAAGGGCACGATAATAATGACTGGTTTGACCTTGAACCAACAGCAATAAGGGTGCCCAAATTCACTGTTCCAATAAATGCCAGTGTAGAGATTTGCTCAATCACACACGCAACAGACTCTGGGAAGGATACCGATGTTGAATGCCTCTCTGCAATCCTCTCTGTCTAAAAAATGTCATTTTTGTTTGGAGATGTACTTGAAATTACAATTATGTTCCACACCACACCAGGTGTCAGAACACCTATTGTTTATGAGTGATTTTAGAATACATAATAATATTTAAAGACTGAAACAGGACAGAGGCACATCAAAAGCTTTTTCAGTTGTTCTGCAAGATGCAGCCTTTAAATCTACAGTAAAGTTGATTTCAAATGTCTGTTCGTTGTTAAAATGATTAGAGGTTTAAACTCCCTCTTAATGTGTGTGTCTGTGCATATGTCTTCATAAACAGTTTCCATTCCATTTCCACTTTACCAGCATATGAGTCCTTTGGTTTCCCAGCCCATAAATCTGAGGAGAGATGAGGTCTGCACATTGACTTTCATCAAGGCCGATTAGCCCAACAGTTTCAGACACTCTGGATGCACTGATGCCCATTTTGGAAATTCTAGGCTTTATTAGGCATGGTTATTTAGCTCTGGCTTCTTTTGGAGCACGCCTGCTTGTTGCTCAATACAGGGTATTAGCTCAAAGTGAAGGAAATGGATGTTGACAGACCACACACACACACACAAAACACACGCAGGGTGCAGGGTGGTTCTGCCATATTGCTAAAAAAACACGCACCATTTCATTCTCCTTTGTGATTTTAGCTAGAGTTACACAAACAAGTGAACAAATATTTGGTCATCACCTACAGCAGACAGATGTAAACACCACACTCCCCTCCATGCTCTCCAAATGTTAAATTATACAATGACTATGGATATTTACCTCGTGCAAAACTCCAAATCCTTTTAGCTGCTTTCTAGTGGGATTCTGCAAGTCCTAATTAGCGAAGTGACTGCCAAATAAAATATTTCATGTACATTCTTAAAAATGCTAATGTATGTATATTATCTTATGTCTCATTACTTTGCACAACCACTGTTTATTTTCATTAGGAAGTGTCTGTATGAATGAGCCATGTCGTATGTTGACAACATGATTAAGTATATTTTTTAAAAAGGTACTACACTGATTACAAGGTAATTATGTACTTAGGCCAAGTCATTTATGTTTATCCTTAAGCATTATTGTGTGTCTAAGATAAAGAATCTGGAGAATGAAGGATATAAGATTTATTCATTATTAATCAACACTGAGTTGTAAATTCCAAAGGGACTTCTTAGCCAAGATTCTCTTTCTACGCTTGTTATTAATGTGTGATTATCTCTGAGTTATTTCTGGCACACTGTAAATAAGGTTTAGGTGTTCCAAGACGTTTATTCTCCCTACATGGTATATCTGCATGTCACGCATATACTCTAACCTGCATTCAGTATTCATCTTATTACACATTAGCTAGATTTATTTCACGACGACAGCATTCCTCAAGGTGACCTTGAACCTTGAAGACAACCTATGCCATAGACTGAAAACGTTCATGGCAGCAAAGATAACACTTGTACATGGTGGGACTAAATGCATAAGATCAATACTGTGCTATTGTTTTTGGGATTATTACATCACTAAGACGCTCCCATGCCCTCCCCAGGTCAGCAAACTCAGCTCAGACAAACATTGGGTCCTCATAGACATAGATTTTATTTCACAGGAGGAAAAATGTTGCCCGCTAAGTTGACATTTTGTGGCTGTCGAGCTTCCTTAAAATAACTGAGACAAGTGAGAGGACAAGGGTTGTTAAATGTTGAGAGGGTTGGTGCTCATCTGTCTGCTTTTTTTCCTGGCATACGGCACTCCAGCCAAGTATGCACCGTCTAAATAAACAACACCATGTCACTTCTCTGCAGCCCATCAATCTCAGTTCATCCCCAAGAGTCCAGATAAAAAGCTAATCAAACCCTTCGCCATGTAATTCATCATTGGCCGCTCATGAACACTTTATCTTCCATTCCTTCCCTTTGTGCCTCTTGGCAGCACCTCAATTTCTCTGACAACTGAGGCGTGCTGGTTCTGACAAGCTAACAAGTCAAATTTACCTATAAAAAATATATATTGGCACCATTAATATATTGATATACGATCCACATTTTCTGGAAAATCCCTTAATTATTACCTATTTTGATATCCGAGGGTTAAACAAATCTGATACATTATAGAACAACAACATAAATACAAAACACTTTTGATAAGGGTCTCTAGAGAGTTAGTAATGAATAGGACATTTTACAGTTTACGGTACAGCTCTATGGACAAGTTTAAAAGATCTTTATGAAAAATGTTTGTTATGTAGTTATGTAAAGAAATGAATAATGGATGGTGTGGAGGTGTACCGTCACTACAGTTGAGAATGCGCTTCGAATGCCATACCAACGAGCCAGGCTCTTGGCGTTGCAGTCAAGTTGTATGTTTAATACTGAATCCGGGTAGGGTGACCGCTTTCGCCCTTCACTACAGATGGATATATTGTAAGATTTTTTTTAAATTCTCAAATATCAATATCAGCCTCAAAAATCCAGCCCTAGTCAGCAAACACTAAAAACTAAAACCAAAAACATGTAATATTACAATAGAATAAGAATTTACATGAAGAGTATCGAAGAAAGGCTTTTCCCTTTTATGTACTAATTGAACTTTGCAACAGAGGCCCGATTCTAAAATACAAGCTTGCATCATCCTAAGCCCTATTTAGATGCATCTCACACAGCACATCCTTTCTTATATTCAGATATGCAATATGTGAGGCAAGAATACAAAGGAGGTCTTCGGTGGGTTAAAGGCAGACTTAATGAATGTGAAGTGAAAACTGTGCAGCTTGGATACAGTATTTCAACACTTTGATGAGAGAGAAATCATTACCATTGATGTAGGTGAAGGGTATGGTGGGGATAAAAGGGCCCAGTCCATTATTGGAGATGCAGTTATTGAAGGTTGCCACTACAACAGTGGTGCAATCCCATTACTGCAACTGAATGAATTACGGATATGCCATGCATTCAAATTGACAGGGCAAAAGGTGGCTGATGCCAGTAAATCGCTCTGATTTTGTATTTATGCCTAATGAATATTTGCGGAACCATGGCTGCTAACCTCAGTGGAGACTATGAAGGAGAGAGGGAAATCATTTTATGGTGAATTAAAGGAAGATGGGACATTTTATGTTTTGGCCATTGCAGAGTGCTTGCCTGACGCAATGGCATTTCATGCTGTGTTGTCTTTGCTCAATTTCCAAATCCTCTGACGCTCTCAAAAGAACTCATCATCAGTGCAGCAAAAGCTCTTGATCTTTTGTTTTTCAGGACCATCCCCTGGATTTTATGACTTTTATCTGTGGGCCTGTTATGGAAATACTCCACCACGATAATTTAAGGGAACAAAGAGCATTTTTACTGAGCAGATTTCTCTGTCTCTCATTCCGTTTTGGAAATTTAATTACTTCTCAGTAAGGTAGGGTGTTATTTTATTGAAAGGTGTAATTCATCCTTTGTGTTTCGAGCAAGTCACATTAATCTGCGTATGTGTACAGGCTTCCTAAATACTCTCTGAGAGCACACCCTTAGCAACAGTTTATTTATGGCTTATCATGGGAAGGCACATGCATGCTGATAACGTACGTAATGCAAGTACAGATTGTTTTATGCACACACAGTCAATTATGTATGTTTTTCCTTTCACTTTTCAGTTGGGAGGATATGATGCAAATTTAAGCAATCCTTTCAATTTTTGGTCATGAATGCACGCTGGATAAGGTGGTGTGGTAATCAAATACATATATTGTTTTGGGTTTACTGGCTTTTCTTCACTCAGCTGATGTCTTTCCAAAGTAAAAAAAAAAATAAATAAATAAAAAGGAAAGATAATGCAAGGGCCATCTTTCTCAGGGGGGATCCACTTCAAACATACCCCTGAAATTCAGCCAGTGTCTGTCTGTCTCTGTGTGACAACATGGAAATTTTGACATTTCTGTGGCTTTAGAATTCAGCATTGGGCTACGGGGCTTTGAGACTGGTCATCTGTGGAAGAAAAGACATCTGTATTTTTTCCAACTCTTCACATAACTAACAGGCTGCTTTGAAAATATTTTGAACATTTACCTATAATATAAAAATATCAGCAGTAGAATACGCATGGCCACAACGAAAATTATAGGAATGTGATTTTATAATTGAGATCTATACTGAGAGACTACTGTGGCCTGAGGATTGTTTCAGATAATTTTTTTTATTCATATGGATGCCAAGAAATCGAGAAAGTATAGAAAGCAAAGCGCATATAAAGAAATACAAGAACTCTCAGAGAAGCAGCATTTTTATGGTATTATCTCTAACTCCAGGACCGGCACTGGCGTTAATTGTTGAGAATGAAACTGTACAAAGCTACCTGATGTCACCAATGTGCTTAAATCCTCCTTCAGCTATAACACTATAAAACTGTTTTAAAGGCAAGCATTGCAGTATATTCAATAGACATAATTTTGTTTTTTAATGATATTGCTCAACTGTTACTGTTATGGAGGCTCAATGATTACAGGCTTGAGTGTGTTTTTTCTTGTACACACAAGATCAAAAAGATGCAACAATACAATAAAGGACAGTGATTATGCCAGCTTTTGTACATCAGCCATTTGATTTTCTGGCAATATTAGCCTTTACATGATGAGGCAAATTACCAAGCATAATCAGTATTGTATAATATGATGGTTATTAAAGACAAAATCAGCGTTTCCACTCCCCTGACTCAAACTGTGGGTTATTGTCTCCTAATATCAGTTTATGGTACAATAAAGAGAGTTATTGGGCTGTCTTTGGATCTTAATTGAAGTACTTCTGTCATGGTAGTTGAGCTAAACGCTGCCAACATTAGAATGACCAACGCAGGTTTCCCAGACAGAGGGATTCATCGTTAGGCTGAGATGATTACAATTTATTTGTTTAATAAAGGCCAGTTGACGCTAACGCTGATATAATCATGATCACTGGACGCGTGAACTTTGAATCATCAGTCTATGCAAATTCCTGTCATCAGTCGTCCAGTTGCCCTAATGTTCAACGCCTTATTTTCTACACACTGCAGAGATTACATCTTGTTTTAGTTAAAACACATCTCAAAATATGCATAAAATGAGGCTTTGATGCCTCATGTGGGCCACATGTCCCCAACATCACAAACCAAGCTGTGTTACTTTGGAATAAACGCTGCATCACACACAGACCCCAAAACATTCATCAATTGAAAACCATTCTGTTTCACCATTTAAACAACGCCACATCTTTGATCTTGCCCCCCCCTCCCGTCAAAAAACTTTTGGTCCTTTCATCTGAGCAGAGGCTGAACGAGGAACGCTGTTTGGAAACAGGTGTTCTGGTTGTTTGATGTTAGCCTGCAGCGGTCCGGCAGGTTTGGAAACATGAAGCGATCGTGACCCCGTTCTGGAGACCCCCCCCCCGCCGCTTTCTGATGAAGCAGCCAGGTGCCAAAAATACACGCAGCTGTGTTGAATAAAACATCTGACACACTGACTCCCTGACTGATGGTGGGACAGAAGGAGCTACCCCGGGGATGAAGGGTCTGGGACTTGCTGCATCTACACACTCAACTCATTACACAAGTTAATGAGAACGTTTCTGTGAAGTCGGCTGCTGCTCCGTGTGAGGGAGGGAGCTGTCCTGTAGGCTGTGGTGCTGAATCTGACTCTGTGGATATTTAAGTGTTTAGCTTCCGCTCTGCAACAGAGTTATTTGCACTGGGTGAGCAGGGAAGTGTCATGTTAGAATAATCAAAAATTTTCACCCCTTGTTTTATCTGAACTTTTAATTAACAGGGAAAAAGCTACAATTGCCACCGCAACAGCTGTAGTGCATGCTGGCATAGATTCTCTGAGTATCCAGAACTCTACTGAAGGGATGAACACCATTCTTCTAAAAGATATCCCCTCATTTTGTGTTTTGATGATGGTGATGGAGAGCTAACACGTCTGTCTAAGACATCGGGCAAAAATCTCCCAAAAGGTATTGAAATGGGTCATGGATCATTTTCATGCTCATCAAACCATTACGTGACCACTCGTGCCCTGTAAAGAAGTATTTGCATTATTTTTCCTTAATTTGTGACCCATCTGTATGCATATACTACGTTATATGGAAGCATTAGATCATCACCTGCTCTGATTTGTGGGGTTAGCATTTTAACAAGGAAGGATATTTATAACACAATTTCACATTAACAATACATTTCCTCATCCTGACAGACGGGATCCCCAGGCCTGCGAAGGTCAGCCTCATAGCAGGTGAGAAAGTAGTGTAGTTCCTACAAGGCTGAAAAAGACAAAACAGCTATGCAGAGACAAACTGAGCATCAAGTTATTTTTATCAACAGGCGAGTCATTTTGATCCGCATGCTGGCACACCACCAAGACCCAGCTTTATTTAGCGACATATCGACTCAACATTTAAAAGACTAGTTCACTGGCTGTATCAGATTACAGGGGCTGCTGCCTCTTTAAGCCTCTGAACAACACCAAATCCTGTTTTAAATAACATTACAAGATAAACTGGGCTTGAGTATTTGGTTAGAGTGAAGGATTTGAAACACACGAATCAGGAAAGGATTAGCACAATCCACTGACTCTTCAGTAATTGTGCAGCCCCCCTGATGACCCAAAGTGTGTTAAAGAATCTGGGTCACATTCAATAAATATTATGTCTGTTATGTTCAAAGAAATGTGCAATCATGACGTGATCAAGCAAACAAACGGTAACAAATAAACATCATAGGAGGGTTGGTACAGTTCAATGCAGAACACAATAATTTAGCCTCTGTGTAATAAGTTATAACAGGCATTAAATTAATTATATTGTGTTCCAAGGTAGGGCTGGACAACAATAACAATAATTATTGCAATATAATACAAATAATACACATAAATTAGGACTTAATTTTTTATGACGATGTTTATTTTGTTGAGCAAAAATGACTGAATAAAGCTTTTACTTAATTTTACCCATGCATATATGTTGAAAAAGATTATATCATAATTTTTTTAGGGCTGGGCGGTATATCGGTATCATGAGGTAATTTGTTAGCTACCACGTTGGTTTTGTTTTGAAAGGCTAACATGCAGCGCAGCAGCTGCTGTGAACTCAATCGCGGGAGGAAAAGTCCAGAAGACAAGTTCTGTTGTTTTTTTTCGACAACATTGTAGAACATAGCCTACTACTGATGGAGAAAGTTATCGGAGCAGACATACAGGGAGAGACCGAAAGAAGCGGGACACATTGACGTGTTTGTAGCAGAGGTACATTAGGTCTGTGAGTGTGAAGAGAACTGAAGGAGGCAGATTCAATAAGTGAGTGACACTTAAAGAATGAAGTATAATTAAAAAGGTGAAATAACAAACAAGCTAAGTTCCTACAAATAGTAAAAACATGCCCCTAAAATCAACTCCCACTACTTTAACCATATTCATTGGGCACTTCCTGCAAATTCAACAAACCAGACACTGCCCTGTGGCTGTGTGTTTTCCTCCAAATCTCTTCATATATGCATCCAGAAAAAGGATTATTCCCAGAGAGTCTGATGGGATAGACTGAAAAGGGAAGAGATAACAAAGAGGAGTGGAGGAGATAGACAGGGGTAGACAGAGGGTAAACAGAGAGCCAGTTAGTTTGTAGTGACCCCAAAGCTTGAAAAGGAGTCATGAGTCACTGGCTGTGTTTACGTTACACAGAGAGAGACAGCGAGACAACACAGAGAGACAACATCATTTACTGGCACACCTCTGAGATATGGGGTCAATCAGCAACTGGTGATTTGCCGTAAGGATGCAAGAAAAGGGGTGGAGGTTTCTGTCCAGAGAGCATATATTTTCCTGGCAGTAGAGCAAACAGCTTCTCACAATCATATCACAATCACAAACGGGTGACTGGTTTCTGGGATTTTAAGCTTCTCCCAAATAAGATTCCTGACATATCTAATTAATTTTTTCACTGCTTGACTTGTCAGGAGTGAATTGATGATCAAAGTACGGTGTCTCGATTTTGCCTTTTCAAATTATAACACAATTTGAAATCCATGTGCGCCCATGTGGAAGTGAGGCCAATTAAGAGATGTTAACAGGTCTTCAGAAATTAATGTGTCAACAGTGAAGCAGTTTCTGATGCTCAGTGGCTTGTCCGGAAGTTATTCAACAACTAAGTCGTGTGATATTTAATTAGAGTTGATAATCTACACGTCAACGTTTTCTTTCTTCAAAGCAAAACAAGAAATAAAAGCTTGGTGCTGAAGCGTTTATGAAGTCGTGTTTCATCTGTGGAATCTCTCTGAGCTATCTGTGTTTGTCTTGGGTATTTACAGATGAACAGATGAAGGTGTTGCTGCGAGAGTCTGTTACGCAACACTGCCTAGGCTCTCAGTGGCCAACAAACGTCATGTCTGATTCTCCAGAGGGATAGACAGATTTCAGGTTGCAGCAGAAACTTGTGGCTTTGATGCCTCACTGCACCAGCTCCTCTCAAATCTGCATGGCAAACAGTCCCCTGGTTGATCATAATGACGACAGCAGCCCCAACCTGCTCACCATGACAGAGGATGTTGTGTGTACGGTTTCATAAAACTAAGTTTTCTATCGATTTAAAAACATGTGGAAGTAACAGGTCCACAGCCAACGCAGGGATATCTGTCTGTGCATGTCTGGTGCTCAGGCCCCACGGGGGCTCTTAGAGGGGTTGGCCAGCCAGAGTGGGTGGACGGGCTTCGGAGTTATTGATTGAAGCTTCTCGTAATCTGTAAGCAGGTCCAGAGGTGCTGAGGGCTGAGCGTGGCAAGGATGTTTGTGTGTGCTAGTGTAATGCTCTGACATGGAAGTTGTCCCTCCTGCTGCCACCGAATAGGTTCAGCACCTTTTCTGAAGAGCAAAGTTGGTTTGTGCTGCTGTTCCTTATATAACAGAATGATTTGATTTTAGGTTTTGGAAAATAATTCTATTCCCTGCAGAGACACACTTCTTTGATTCAACAACAACGACAACAGACAAAAATATGGAAACAACACAGCGCTTCATTGATTTTGGACTGGAGTGTGAATAGATTTGCTGGCTGAATTGTTTAATTGTTGCTATTAGTAAAGAAATATCAAATGATTGGTTGTGCTGCCTCCTGGAGAAGCTTTGGCTTTACTTCATGGTTCTTTGTTGCCATATCAGTGCGAACACATTATCAGCTCCTTTTAAAGTGAGTCGGCTTGCCGAGCTTGTTAGAAGATCTTTGCACCTTCATAAATGCTCACATGGCTTCTAAATCCTCATTTTCCTTCAGCTCCCTTTGTCGTCGCTCCCCTGCATCCACTGTTGTTGTTGTACCCCTGTTTTTGATTTCCCTGGGTTATAGTTACCTCTTTAATGATCTCACACCCACACTGGCAATGAGTATAAATAGCCAAACGTTTTCCACTAGCATCCATCGTCTCATGGTCACCTTTTGCCCTCCAGAAAAAGAACAATGGATTATTTCAGCAAACTGAAATAAAAAACAGACACCAATAGAGACCTTAAAAAGGGTCTGTTCATCCAAACCACATTATATTTTGTCACTTAACCCTAGCGTTATCTAGTTCTGTCTCTAACCTTAAAAATAAAAATGTACTTACATTTGACAAAAATCAAACATGAACATAACTTTCTATAAACAATTTTACTTAATAATCAACGGATTTCAATGTGAACAGTCTTCATTTAATTTTTATTTTATGTTATTTGGCAGCATTAAGTTTGACTAATATTCAGCCCGGGTGCAACTTTTAATTGGAGTACTTGTTGTTAACAGCGGCAGCCTTACAGAGTTTGTTTTGCAGTGCACAATGCATGCATAATCCACATTTGTAAGTGGCTGCCTCTTCATTAACAGTGTTTAAGGAATGAATGTGAGGAAATCCATCATTATCGCAACTCGCAATCACCAAACCCTACAGCGGGTGCAAACTCATAATCTTAGGCAATTTACATATGCAATTAGTGTAAGCTTCAAGGAAATTGTGTGATTGACAGGACTCAAATGTTTTGCCTAGTTGGTCTGATTGAACCCAGTTTGGAGAGTACCAATGGTCGACTTTATGGGGAGATTTAATTGAGCTCAAGCCATTTTGAGATAATACAGCAGATAAAGGATGACAGTGCTGTTTGACAGCTTGACCTCCATATCTCTTTTGCAGCAAATAGTGTATATGTCCAAGAGACAGGTGACAATCAGGAAAATTCTTCAATTGTACGCCACCAGGTGTATTTTTCAGGATGGCATTGAAGGTTTTGCCTCCATGCTAAGAAACAAAAATCATGCTGCCAGTTTGATAGAATTTCATTTTAGAGGAACCACAGAAAGACATAGGAGCCTTTCTATTTTTGCCCCCCCCCCCTTTCAAGGTTATTCATCTAGAGTCAAAAATCAATGGCAAGAACATGACTGAGAGTTAAAGTCTTGCGCTGAATCTCTCACCGTGCATTTGGGACGCGACGGGACAGCCATGTTTCATTATAAATTCAAGGCCAATGTGTTCCCAGGGAGGGAAAGCAGGATGTCAAGGTAATGAGTTAATTTAGGAGATAAGGAACAGCAAATGTAATCTCTGAAATTTCACCAGCAGCAAAATGGCTCCTCAAGCCCCAAGCCCATCCTATCAAACAGAGGGGGGAAAAGTCACTCATTACCACGATAGTCTCCGTTCTCTACAGAGCAGTAAATAAGGGTAATCATCTTCCCAAAATATGGTAAAGTTTACCCTTAGGCTTGGTTGTAAAGATCCCATTAAACCCTCTGGTGTGAATAACAGAGCAGGTTTGCTTCACATGCTTCAGCTTAAGCAGCTCAGTGCAGGAGTCAAACAGCTTAAGAGAGCACAATCATTTCAGCCACTATCGCGGAGCTCAGACGACCCAGTACACCAGCAATATATCAAATTTAAGCAGATGGCTAGTTATTAAGCCCAAGTGGGCCGGGTTGGCCCCGTGGTGGTGTGGTAATGAGTGTTTTTTTGTCTGACTGGGTGGACATGTTTTGGAAGAAAGGCCTCTGTCTGCCCCCCCAGAAGCTTGGCTCTGAGAATTAACTCTGCACAGCACGGAACTATGCCTCCCCTTTTGCATCATCCTTCATGGGAACCCCAAACATGTCAGACTGCTCAATTTTCCTAGGATGAAGGGGTTGGTAGGTGGCAGAGTAAACAAGAGAAGTGGAAATTGAGGCCAGTTGCTGTTGTATCTCTACGTCTTTTGAGCTGTGGGTCTTAAGCTGGTTGTGCTATTATTCAAGCAATTGACTCTGGCTGTGCTGGTTTGCAGTTGTCTCAAGTGAAAACATTCCTGCAGTTGAGAGTGTAATGCTATGCAACGTTTTTTTGAGCAGCTGCTAAAAAGTGGGTGACTACCTCAAGGAATAGCGAGGGACAAGCAGTGCGGCGTTAACGAGAGCAGCTTATGAAGATAACTAGACGGATCACGTACAACGATGTACAACAATGTGCCACCTACAGTACAGTGCTAAAGGGTGAGCAAGAGTATGGGGGGGGGGGGGGGGGGGGGGGGG
>NC_060165.1:18954207-18974548 GCF_021292245.1 Micropterus dolomieu | reverse complement strand
TAGACGGATCACGTACAACGATGTACAACAATGTGTCACCTACAGTACAGTGCTAAAGGGTGAGCAAGAGTATGGGGGGGGGGGGGCTGGCATGACAACCTACAACAGGCAGGAGAATTGGTTGCCATGGCAACAAACAAGGATGTTTGCATCGGAGGAGAATCTCGGCGGTCGGCAGCGGAGGGCACACATGCTGTTCCACTAACAGTAATGGAGAACCGCGGGGCCAGAGATGAGAAAAGGTGGGGTGAAGGGGAGGACTGCCTTTTCCTCGTCACTCAGCGTTCCCTCCCAATCTCTCTTCCACAGCAGGGTTGAGCCACACTGTAGGAGGGGGGTTCCTGTCTAACAGAGAAACAAGGACTCACTGGTTCAACAGCTAATGACACGTCT
The DNA here is from genome assembly GCF_021292245.1 of Micropterus dolomieu. Taxonomy (NCBI): domain Eukaryota; kingdom Metazoa; phylum Chordata; class Actinopteri; order Centrarchiformes; family Centrarchidae; genus Micropterus; species Micropterus dolomieu. The sequence continues at coordinate 18,974,155 of NC_060165.1, read as the reverse complement.
TGCCTTGCTGTATTAGAGAGAAGAATTAAATCATCTTCACAGTAGGGTCACTTGAAAATATTAAGGCTTTAACGCTGATTATGTGCCTGTGCATGTATTCTGTTTAATCCATCCACAGTGAATTTAATGAGCATGCAATGACCTTGATTGGTAGCGAAACAATACAGCAATGTGACTCACTTGAGCAAGCTCTCCAGTCCAAACCACACTCAGTTGACAGGGAAATGGAGAGTGGAAGTGGCAATAAGTTTTATATCTGTGACGACTATTCATGCTTTCCTGCACACAAATTATTGTTACACACAAATCCACCAAGGTCACTTGTGTCATGGACAGGACGATGCAGAGTGACACTGATTTTAATTGCTTTTTTTTTTCCCCCATCTCATCATGCCACTGTATCTTGCACAAACTGCTGGGTGTTGCTTTGTGACTCATGTGTCCTCCAAGGGCGCCAAGGAGCAGCGAGTGAAATGTAGCTGAGCCAAGAGGCAACTTACTTGGACATAGTTTTTTTTGTTTGTTTGTCGTTTCCCCTTGTTTTATGGACATATTTCTGGGGACACCGACAGAAGCTCTCGAGAATTGTGAGCTTGTACAAGCTGTAAAAACACAATCAGATTTTTGTGCCTTAAATAAGACACAGCATGATGCTTGAGTCTCATTTTGCTCAAACTAATGCATTCGCCTTTGTGATACTGGGCCCAGATTGGTTAATTTCCCCCCCATAAAGTCAGCCGTTTTACTGTTAGAAACTCATGAATGAGAGATGGGCTGAAGAGTGGACACTGGTAATTTAGATTCTAGACTCATTTCCATGCTTACACTTACACCGTCAATACAGAGTGGCCAAGTCAACAGGGAACAGCAGTGGAGCACCTCTAATCATTTCAGCCAAAAAAATATGTGAGCCAAAAAGACAGATTACACAAAGAACAGCAGTTGGTTAGGATATTACTGACATTGCCCTGGAGGTAAGGTGGCCCTTCCTTCACCATTTTCCATCCGACTTAGTCACCTGCCTTGATATCAGCATGTCTAACAGGTGCATCATGGGATGCCCCCATGTGTCTTTAGGGCTGGGTGAATGTGCATGAGCATTTCAGGAAAGTACAAGAAGAGAATGTTTGGGGGTTTTTTAACGCCTTATTACATTCATGAAACGCTGAAAATGTCGTCCAGGGCCTCTTTTTTTATGCTGCGTGCCCTTCAGTAATAATTAATCTTCTCTTTCATTAGGCAAAGAGGTTGTTTCACCCACTATGTATAGGCAAGGCTGAGGGCTCAGGAGAACAGACATGGAGTACATGGGGCAAGGCTTGTGTCCCTCTGCAGTCCCACATACCCAGATGGTATTAATCTCTAATAACTTCCCCACAAAAGCACCTTCAGGCAGCAGCAGGAGAAATGCTACGGGAAGATGATGCATTTTACTAGCGCTAAGTATGAATCAGGATATTAAAAAATTGTAGGAGGCAAAAAGCAATTTCCCCTTAAAGGGGATTTTAAAATTACAGCTCTTAGAATTGAACTAAGTTTTGCCATAAAATCATTTTCCTGTCCTTACCTATCACAATGAAACACCTCCCCTTCGCTATACATGCACACCTAAAATAACTTCTGTAAATGAAAATCTCTGACAGGCAGTCATGACATAGCCATGAAATAAATACACTTTTTACAGGCTATTGTACATTTATGACAGGCAGCTGTGGGTGTAAATAAAGAGATGCATTTTCAAAATGAATAACCTCCTGTAAAATAATTTTTTTGTAAAGATTTTAGTAAAGTCACGGTAACATTAATTCACCCTGACTACTCTGAAGCCATTCACTTACTGTACCTTTCATTAAGCGGGCTGTTGTTGAATTTGAAAACCAAACACAGACTTGTTTTTTTACTAGCTTCATTAGACATTATTCAGGCTTTTTATTTAGTGTGCGTGACTGTTTCTTGTTTTCATTTTTCTCTTAGTTGTCTTACTATGTCAGCTGTTTATTGCTGCTGTTCGGCTGGGTGTCTTTTACTAGTATTATTATTATTTTTATTGTTTGTTTGTTTGTTTGTGTCTGTTGTTGTTGTTGTTGTTGTTTCTTTGCTTTCTGCAATTAGTGTTTCCCTCTGCTATTCCCTGTTGTCCCCACCTTCCATCCCCCTTCTCTTACAGGTCTTCTTCTCTGTGCTGTCTGTTTGTGCCCCTCCATCCCCATGTCTGCCCTCCTGTCCGGCCCAGTGACAAATCAATACATAATTAAATAAATAATGAAACAGACAAAGGAGTATATTAATACTCTCTTGTTTAAGTAAAATCTGTCTGGCACAATATGGTATCCAGCTCATCATACTCTATACCAGGCTGCTGGGCAGGACAGAAAAATAAAAAAATAAAAAAGACATTGTTCAGGCTGTGGCACCGATCCTTTGACTCACTGCGACTTAACTGTAATTGTTTTGACCATGCTGCAGCTGATATAAATGCTGTTGCATATAGCTGGAAGAATGGACTTTTGTAGCAAACCGAACAATGCTTTGGTTCTTCTGCATAGACGAAAACATCATGTTGCACTGTCAAATAATGTGCATGATGGAGTTAGCTGAGAGTTGCTTTTTCACAATTCTGGTTGACATCTTTGGTGCCAAATGATCGTTGCTATGATATTCGTGTACTGCACACCCCGATGATCAAACAATATGAGTTTTTCCTGGAATCTTTATTAAAGTTTCTGCAGGTGGCTTGCCTTGCCATGGTTACTGCCAGTGCTCATTCTAATAACATTTTCTTATCCATCAGGAACAGAGCAAACTGATGCTTATTTATGTGGAAATTGTCTCTCATTATTATTTGAATGCATTATTCTTACAAAAATATACATGTTCCTCTGTTTAGCTCTGTCAATAGAATGTTTATGCGTGTATTTGTAAGTGCCTGTGGTCGGATTGATCATGAGTCTTATCTCAGTAGGTCTACAGAGATCAAGCAGTCCTGAGTTCTACACATCCTGTCAAATGCAGAGCTTTAAATTGGGACTTAGACTAAACTAATTAGCTTATCAGTGCCAGGCCTTTTAAAACAACACTCAAGCTGATGATACACGGGGGATCATATGGGGGAATCTTGCTGGTGGCAAGTCCGATTATGTTTTGAACGGATAGTGGTGGTGTGGGGAGGGTGGCGGAGCGATGGGGGAAGGGGATTACAGTAGTAATCTTTACTCATTACCATTGATGGCAACATTGCCCAGCACCATTGCTCTAAAAGTTGCTCCATGTATCATCAGTACCAGTTAGCCTAGCAATAAGAGCTATGAGGAGGACCTTCTCCAATAATAGTGCCTTATTATTGAATCAATGACAAATTTATGGTGGCCTTTTCAGAGAGAAAAAAATAAATAAATAAATTGTGTGTGTATATATATCTCCTCCTTTATTTTTAAGTGATCTTTAGCACCTTGGTCAGAATCAATTTGGTGAAAACAAATCAGAAACTCATGTCTCATGTTTAGTCTTATTTAATGTACAGTAACTTTGTTTTTATTTACTGTAAGAACGGTACTTTCTTGTCTGACACTTGTTTATGCTACTTTGTACACTTATCTATCTCTGCTCTTGTCTTTGCTGTTGCAAACCGCAATTTCCCCACTGTGGGACAAATAAAGGTTTTCTTATCTTATCTTAAAATGGCTTGATGGCTTGTCTTCAGTAAGATTCATAAAACGCTTCAGTTTGAAATTAACATCATGTATATTCACACACATGCACTTCAAAATATCTCAAAATTCTTTGTTGAAGAGCTGAAAAACAAGTAGCTTCATCATAAGGCAGCACAATATTTTGGCCAGACAGGATAAAACTAATATGCTTTCATTCTCAGGAAAAATCAATTCAGGCCAAATATTTTGCTTTCTTTAATTTAGTTTATTTAATTGAGTTAGACCGATGCCTGTGAAATAGTCACTCATCTCATTTGTTTACTCCGGAAAGCAATCTATGTGAACAAACTCAAACTCAACTCAACATCAACTCAAAAAGACGGGATGCATTCTAGCTTGAGGAGAGATTTAGAAGGCATACGAAAAAAGTCTGTCCAATGTGCATGCACTGAAGGCATGGTTAATTTGCATAACAACATTGATCTCATTCACGCTGCCTCATGAACGGGCAGTGTTTAATATTTTATTTCCATGAAGGAACAGAAAACTGTGCAGTCATGTTTATTTGAAAGAATCAAAACACTATGCTTGTTTATAGCTAGGTTTCATGCTTAATGATGAAAGTATTGCATTTGAGGAATGATGCATATTAACTTCTTGTGTCATTCTTCCTCTTTTGTTTTATAGAGAAAGCCGCTTCTCTTTCCCTGCAGCTGAACATATGCATTTACAATTCGAATGACGGATTGATCTGTGATTGACTGTAGTGTGTGTGTGCATCAGTTGGATTGCATACTGCATTTGCTTGATACTGTTGAGTGTTTTATTTAATCCATGTATTTGTGGCACAGTGATAGTTACTGGACTGTAATTAATAGTCAATCAATAATCAACTCCAAAAGACCTCAGTATTTTATACAATCCATCAACACACTATTTATCATAGTATTTATCTAAACTACCAATGATTATGATGATACAAGGATGATGAGATGATGATGAGAAGATGAAGGATTTAGGGAGGTATTTAGACAGGTAGAACCAACCAAGCAAGAAGAGCAGGAAAACTAGTCCTGAGAGGTCCACCTCCACCTCCACCAGTCGGACAGCGTCACTGATCTGTGCACGTCGCTTCACACAGGCGCCCACTACCTAATGGCCATACAAGGTCAAATCAGAAGAGAGATGCTATTTATATCTTCCACTTTGTATTGCTATCCAGAGCAGAAACAAACACCCGCCTCAATCTTTTAACTGTCCTGCTGCTTCTGTTATACGGTTGGGACGATGACATCATCCATCGGCGATGGCTGACAGACATCACAACGTTGAGCTGTTAACGTGACTGTAACCCGCAACAAAACATTCTAAATTGCTCCACCCTTATACCACCCTGTGAAAGGGAAAGCATCATCATTATTATTTAAATAAAACTGCTTTGCACCTGCCTCACACTTCTCTTCTCCCCACACTCAGACGCACTCGAACACACACCTAACTTACACTTGTGGTATCTAACTGCAAACACACTGGCTTTCCCCGTCTCTCTCTGTCTCTCTCCCCTCTGTCTGCTTCACTTTGTACATCAGCAGTGTGTTTTACAAAGTTGCCTAAAAGACACACAACTCGTCATTTTACCGTATTTTTACAACCACAATCCATTATCACGACAGCAGGTTAGCCACATGTCGGCTTGTTAATGACGCAGCCTATCAAACAACCGAAACCAGCCTCTGCACCCTGTGTTCAATGCTGCTTTACCTGGTCCGTGCTTGTAAAATATCCACCGCGACTTGTAAAGTCATAGGATACTAAGTTTTTAACCAAGTAAAGAGTCCATATGTGCATGTGTTCACTTGCACATATGATGACCGCTATCCACCCTATGTCATCGCCCATCACGATGTTTCATTGCAGACATCATCCGATGGAAATTTTGCAGACATCACCCAATCCTATTCTGTTATACTTCCCGTTTTCCAACCTCCACTTCCTTTCCCATAAATTCCCTCCATCTTTTAATAAGCTGGTCAAAAGTGAGGGGTTTCAGCAAAATGCAAAGTAATCCTGGCAGATGCCCTTTTATCCTGGCGGCCTTTGGCTTTTTGAAAAGTTCACTCAAGATAAGTGAGCCCAGACAAAAGGTTAGCACTGCTCGGACATCAGGCTTGGGACTTTGGGTCTATACTCCTCATTAATAGCTCTTTAACAAGCCTGATAAAACATGACAACACTTCTGCCAACAGCTGAGTGGCCACTTGATTAGTTTGGGAGTCAAAGTCTGCCCTCGACCCAGAAGATGATGTGTACAGATTTTAAAGCTAAAAAGAAGACTTCATAACATAACTAGACAGTGCTTCCCACAGAATTACATTGTATATTTGGTGGTTGCTGACAGGAGGCAGAAGAGGCACAAACGCTTTCTTTAAATTATTTATTAAAAAATACCATATATAAAAGGTAGTCCACTGCAGATATAAATAACTGAACAATATATACTCTATATAGCTCTACTGCTTCACGTTGTCAAACAAATAAATATATAGCCTACAGTGAAGAGTAGAAATGAGGCTCATTTTCTGACATGCCCTGCTTCTACTTCTGTGCTTGCTATCAATCTCACCTGCTGCTTCGGTCCTAGCTGGCTCTCCCACAGCAGCATGCAGCATGGCTGCTGTCCTCCTCCTCCTCTCCTAAATCTCTTTCTCCATTAGCTACAGCTATCCCTTCCTGACACTCTCTTGTGCTTCATAGTGATGGGCAAATCAGTTCTTTTCAGTGTAGCCTACAGAATCATTAGAATCACTTCACTGAAAAGATTTGTTCACCGAATCGTTCACCAAATCGCTCAGTGCTTGACCAGAGCTGGACGAATTGACGGTTAATAACAGTTGTTCGTGATAGATAAGCCAGTAAGCAGAGAATTTATTTGGACAAAGATACCATTTGCAAACAAATAGCAGCGACACACTCACACATACACTCCATTCAATAAGTGTAGTCTTTGCTTATAGCTGCCCTCTTTTCAAAACAGTAACATTATGTATAACAACAAACAGAATCAACAACACAATAGGCTATAATCTATATATAATAATCTAGATAATGTCACATATCTGGATTCCAGTCCAAAACCATTGTTGTTGAATTACGTCAGATAAATGTTAGCAACCTGTATCAGCTGTGTATAGTAAACAAATAAATTGAAAATCAATATGCGGCAGCCAATGTTGATATTGTGGCACGCCGCCACAAAAAAAGTGGGAAACTGCTTGAGCTTCATCGTGACCCAAACTCATACCACACAATTTCAAAAAGGTGATGATTACACTCAGTCAGGGTTCCTTGAAACCCAACAACATGAAAAATACCCTCTAGGTGTTTCAAAAAGCTATTGCCAGCCAACAGTCCACACTGCATCCATCAGTGCAGGCACAGCCTCAGCCTGTCTGATTCAGTTAGTGCTTATGAAATGGAGCATCTGCAGAAGCTCCCAGAGAGTATGTAAACATAAGCTCTGCCTTGGGAAATGAGCTGAGGGGTCATTTAGGTTTGGGTGGGGGAAGCATGCCATGTGTGTCACCTGGTAACAGTTTGACACACGGGAGCTCCCTGGCTAATGTATTCCAAGCACTAGGCTAAACAGCAACACCTGAGTAACCCCGTGCTCCCGTCCTCTCCCCTTTTCTTTCACTCTCGTTGCATTGGCAGATTCTGCCTCCTGAGATATTAGGTAATCCGGGCGCAGGAGAGAGATGATAGGCCACCCGTCTTTTAACGATGCCTTATTTGTCAGCGAAGCTGCACTGCAATCACCACGGATATGCTTGACATGTTTGCAGAGAGCCAGGAGACATCCATTCCATGTGCACTGTGCAGTAGCCATTTGGCGCTCTATCAGTGAGCCTGTGGGAAGTGATAAGCCTCCTTTACAGCAAGGGGGTTCCCACCAATCACAGCAATAACAGAGATATTGGCTAACTCAAGTGGTTTTTCAAATCGTGTCTGCTCACTGTATAGACTAGTAAGCTTAAAAGATTTGGACAATGAGCAGGAATTCATTATCACTTCTGAGTTTGTATAATAGATTATCAGCACGAGATACAGTCTGGGAGAGAAGCATGCAGGAGAAAAGTCACAGACAGAGGGGGGATGTCTTGTTCCCTATTCAAATGGCATTACAGCTCATTTCCGAATCAATAGCTTGTTTCTTTCCCCCCAGCCCAAGATAAACCCATCACAACTGAAGGATGGAGGAGAGTTGAGGAAAAAAAGACCAGAGCTACAGCCAGCCCATTTTATCTAATGGAGAGAGGTGAACAAACGGAGGGATTAGCTTCCATGGGATGAAAGCAGCTGCTCGTCTTCTGTCTCTATTCCCCCTCCCCTCCTCTTCTCTCCATCCGCCCACACATCGACGCTGTGGTCTCCCCTCGCATGCTCTATATGTTGTAGCTGATCGGCTATCGCCAGCTGCGCTCCACCCTGTGCCTACAGCAGTTTCCCAGCCAGCACAAAAAGCCTTTAAGTACACATGGCGATGAAAGGCGCGGCAAAAACAGGCGCCAAAATTGGTGTCACAGAGTGAGGTTGGGAGTTGTAGAAAAGAGTCTCTTGTGGCACTCTGAAAGCACCCACCCTTCCTGATTATGTCACCTAGACACAAATACATCAACACACATCCACCCTGAAACAAAAACACACTCACAAACCAACAAGAGACAGCCCCATTTATCTGAAACTTCTGGGGTTGCCCAAAAAGGAAAAGTGCGCTCTTACCTGGCAACAACAGCACACCTTCAGCTCCAATTCTGCTCGCCCTTACAAGAAGGCACGCTCATCTGGAGTAGGAGAAGGGAGTCTTGGAGAGAGAGAGTGTGTGTGTTGTGTGTGAGAGTGCTGGGGGGGGGGGGGGGGGGGGGGGGGGGGGGGAGAGAGAGAGAGAGAGGGGTGGAGCCTGGTTTGGAGGAGAGAAGGAGGGCTGGATGATGAGTCTGTCTGACGTCTATATAGCCAGTCTTGTGGGAGCAGTACGGATGGCGCTAGATCATCTTCTGTTCAAACACACACGGCAGATGCACCTCATGACAGGCTGAGAGAAAGAAACCTTTGGGCAGCAAACAGAAGGAGGAGGAGGAGGTGGTGGTGGAGGAGGAGGTGGTGGTGGTGGAGGAGGTGTGAGAGAGACAGGAGAGACTCTGGGCTGTTTAAGCCAGCATCGTCACACGGCAGTTCCAAGGAATCCCTCCAGTAAGAGGGGCACTGCATCACTGAGTCCTTGGCTGTGATTGGCTGGGTAGCAGGGAGACGCCAAGGAAGGTGGGCAATGCTGTGTAACCTAAGATGACCCCTTCTACACATATTAACATGCCCTGTCTCTTGTTTCTGGTTTCTTTGTGATTGATGCCACTCTGGGCATCAATCACCTTCAAGGACACTTAAAGAAAAAATCCTTGGGACCCCTGGGAGCATGCATGTGTGTGTTTGATTGTGTATGTGTTTGTCAGTTCATAGTAAGCTATGACCTGCCCTTGACATGAACAAAAACACATACACAAGCATGCACACCATAGATGCACACACACACACAACATCCTACAAGAACTTGTCCATGAAGGGAAGATGATTTCCCCAGAGGAAGGCTGAGCCTGTCAATGTAAAAGACACACAAACACCTGCAAGGACAAGCTTTCATTAGAGTGATTAAATATGTTGTCATGCTGACTGAGACATTTTTAAAAAGTATTAAGTGACAATAACTTTATATTTTTCCCCTCAATTATTTTTAAATTCTCTTCAATTAAATCCATTTTGTAATTTAGCACTACTGAGGTTGTATGCTTCACCTGTACATATGGGTTGATTTATGTAATTATTAAGTAAAGTACAATTTAAATTGTGTGATTGATGAGCTACAACTTTATCCCTCAATCTTATATAAAGGCTTCAAAATCAGAGGAGAAAATGAACTGGCTGAGATGTGCCAGCAAAGTGATCATGTGACCCCCTATTCATGAATATGGAAAGTGGCTGGTGGTGCCATTTTTAGCTGCCTCAGGTAGCTAGCCAGGGTTTCTATTGGCTGCTAAAGAGAACTGAATAAAAGCAGTGCCCGGCTGCACTCAAAGGTCAGACAGAAACCGACAGGCTGCAGAATAGAGCTCTCTGTCTTCTGTTTTCCCATAAAAACAGTCCACATAACGTGTGAGGTGAGCTGTTGCTCAGGAAGGCTTCTTAAGGATATAATATATTGTAATCATTGCAGTCAGATGATTAACAAACACCTCAGAATGTATTTCAATTAAGTTGTCATTAGGCATTCTGGGAATTAAGAGACCTCTGAGTGGTAGTTTTTTATTTTCTGTTTATCCATTCATCGTCAACCGCTTATCCTGGGTACACAGGTGCTGGGGGCGCTTGAGCCAATCCCAGCTGACAACAGGCAAAAGGCGGGGTACACCCTGGACAGATTGCCAGTCCACTCTTCTGTTTAGCATAGTCCAGTTTATTGCAAATTATGTTTATGTGTGGAGTTTTCTCTGTACATGACGCACTGCTGATGCTCCAAATGTTTGGTGTCAAAACATCATTTTGCTGCATCTGAGCCTAAAGCATTAGACTCATAATATTTAGTCATTTTTAAAAGTAGAATTTTCGCTTCTTCAAATAATAATAAATCCACAATCCTGGCCTGAATGACTTTGGGAATAGATGGCAACATTTCTTTTTTTACATCTCTTGACATTCAAGTCTAGGTTGAAAAAGGAGACTGTAACACTGAGGATGACTTTAAAAAGATGTATGATCTACTCCTTTGTTGTGATGCCATTGTTTTATGACTTATTGTTTTATCACTGGTTAAGCCTCCTCCAAGAAAAAAAAAAAAACAACAACAAGAAAAGACAGTCTGACTCTTTCCACTGGTGAGTCACATACTGCAGCACCCTGTGGTGATCTCTATTTATCTGGCACTTAAAGGTCATCCTCCTCTCTATCATAGCTTTGTTTTTATTACAAGAATCCAATAATCGATGGTCCATTTAGAGTAACAAAACATTTTCATTCACAACAAAATGAGAATATTTTGGATCTGACCAAAAAAGGACTTGACTGATAATTAAGAAAAATACGGTGTGAGCTGCTATGTTGGGCTGTTGTTTTGCCCTCCAGGTCACCGCGCATGTCACGTGACTTAAAACTATGAATTGAGTGACAATGTCTTATTATGATTTGAAATGTTTTGTGCCATCTTAAATTCATATTTATTTTGGACAATTTTCTTTCCAAAATTAAAAAATACAGTTGTGTAAACAATATATTCTTGTCAGGTTGGAAAAACTTCTGAAACAGCATTTAAACCATTATGGGAAATTAAAACTTTTCTCAAATTTCCACTGCCTTGTTGTCAGTGGTTGTAAACTCACTTAGAGATGAACCACACACCTGTTTTCTGTGTTGCTTGCAACTGCCACTCGTCTGCTATTAATGTGAAGGAACCGGGCCGGGATGTAGCTACATGCTCGCTCCCGAGCATCTCTCCGACTACAGTGACAACACCGCAGATAACGAGATGCAGTCCACTAACACCACAAAACAAATGGCTCACCACAATACCACCAGTTTTATGTCAAAGTGTTGATTTAGCCTGCTAGAAATGATGTAATGCTGCAAAGAAAATGTGAAGAGGTTTGTTTATACTAGCCTGGATGCAATGCAGGAGCAGCCACCTATCTTAGTATGTATCTACTGCTGTTTGCTTCATTATGTTCAATTTAGATTTATTGTCATTTTACCGATACTCAGGTACATAGCTTCTCCACCATCTCAGTCGCTGTAACTTATGTGACCCACATAATATATAATACTGCAACATAACGGCACAGGACAACAGTCACAACATGCGGCACGGCGCTGAATGAGCTGGAAACGCTAAAGTAACAAGCGCTGCTAGTGGCAGCTGAAAACTACATATTGCCCGTTTAAGGCAGAGTGAGACAGTTTTGATTTTTTTCAAAAAAGTCATATCTTCTGCTTCACCTCATGAGTAGGGAGCCATATTGACTGAGCAATTTATACTTTTGTGTAAGACCCGATATTGGCTTAGTATATCAGTCTGGCCTAAATTAAAAACCCTGCCAAAGTAAAACCGCTTGTCCTTGCATGTCCCCAACCAAGAATCTGGCCAAGGGTTGTACAGTGATTACTGGCCCTAATGGTGTTTTGTCTTGATATAAAAAAGCTCATTGGTTCTGGAGGGGCTCCACTGGCACACTGACACTGTCAACAGCAGGAACACCAGCTGCATCCTCCCTGGTCCTGCACAGAAATAGCATGGCCCCAGTCGGGGCCCTGGCCCTGTCCCAGTCAGCAGTCCCCACTAGGCAGGCAGCAGGCCCAGCTCCACAAGCCTGGCTCAAAGTCCTCTCATCCTGGAGGACAGAGGTGTCTCAGAGGCCCGGAAATGACAGGGCAGCAGATATTGCTGACCCCACGCTGTACAAGTAGTGTTCTCTGCCACAGAGTCTCTCATCTAATGGGCTCTGAACAAAATCAAAGTGACAGTATTAATCATGTGGTGGGGGAAATAATTAGAGGGGCAATAAGGACTGAGTGAGTCCCTTCCCCCAACTTCCAACATACAGCACATAACTAATTACTTATTGGCTCAGTGAGTCATTAAAGGGTACAAGGATGGTTTTGAATGTGGTCATCAGCAGCCAATTACTTCATAGATATCTGCGATCTGGCATCAGCTACAGCATAGGTGCCAATCAATACAATCCATCAGGCTAATATTATCACTTCAACATCAATTATTACTAGGGACCTTAAAAAAAATTTTTGAACTTACTGTAAATGCCATTCAAAATGCTACATATGAAAGTTACATGAAGTACATAATGGCTACATGAAGTACCAAGGCAATGTACTAAAAAACATCAGAGAATTCCTGATTATTTAGGCTAACAAACCAATCAGACTGCTCTTTTCAAGGTGTTGAAGCAGAAAAAACCCTGTTGTCAGTGTCTTCCAGTCGATGTTCTTCCCCCATTAGAAAATGTCACAAGGCCATTGATTGTTTTCATGCTTCTGACACGGCCGGTTGCTTATAAGCAGTATTCTTCAGAGGCATTAGTCATCCACACCTGGCTGTGTGGATCAAAACCCTGCTTTCGTCAAATCAGCCTACTGCCAGTGTGATTCATAGTGAGAGAGGCTTGCCCTGCCCTGACTGTCTGCACGAATGGCACCCCGGGAAGCCTGGTGTTTCTCTCTCTTGTTTACAGATCAACAGCATCTCTGGGAGAAGCAGGGCAACAGCCTGTGACAGACTGATGGATGATGTGACACTTGTGCGCCACTGTGTCATGCCTGCATCCACATCCTCCATTTTCCCCTCATCCACTCACTCGCCGCCTGAGGTGAGGATGGAGGATTTAGTTAGTTTTGTCTGTGGCACCTGTTTGACTAATGCAACAACAAAATGCACACCCCTCATATCACAAAGATTTGTTTAACAGAGCTATACTGAAAGGTATGAAGTATGTCTGGGCACAAGGATGGTACCCTCTACTGTCTGCCATGATAACAACTCATATTGACCGTAGAGAGGGTGTGATACATCACTGAGGATATACCACCCTTTCTTCACCTCACTTGGGACTCACAAAACAGTGTTGACCCACAATCTTACTAAACATATTAACAATCTCATTAAGTTTGTTCTTGTTAACTACAGACAGTGCGAGTGAACACATGCACATAAGACAACCGCTACCCCCCCGCGCCGCCGCCGCATATCTGCGCACCGCCCAATGACATTGTTCATCCCGATGTGTCAATGTAGACATCATCCAATGGAAATTTTGTAGGCATCGCCCAAACCTAGTGCCTAACCCACAACTTAGCAAACATTAGTTACATTACTTGCTGTGTCGTTCTGTATATTATGGTATTTGTCATGGTATTGAATTTCTCCAGAATCGCCTGTTCCACCTTAATCCTCTGGTGTAAAGTGCATGTGGTTATGCATTAGGGCTGCATGATGGTGATAGTAAAAAATAGTAATGTAACAACATCTGCAGCACCTCATTATAATGCTGTTTTGTCGCACATTTTACCTTCATCTTAAAATTGCAACTTTTGCCATTTCGATACTGCACCATATTACAATTAACTGTGAAGCCGTGTTTTGCATGCAGATCAAGCTTACGGCAGCAGTTTTCTTCAAAAACCATGCATCTGTATGTAGAGAAATGCCTGATGGGTAAGTGGCGGGTGGCTGTCAGCTCGCCTGATTGTTAACGGCGAGATGACAAGGCTAGACCCATCGCAAATGATGATGCTCAGGCGCAGGGAGAGCAGATGAGATGGGTGACAAGTAGAGGTGGTAGGACACAGGGGCGCCAAATGAATCTGCATAAAAATGAGCAAGCTACCCCACCAAAAATTTACACATCTCAAGATGTCATTGCAAAGAAAAGAGAAAACTACCATCACAAATGGACACCGCCTGTCCATGTCTGTCGAGAGATCGCAGACTGTAGTCATACTCTGGAGAAAATGTCATGCATAACTAACGGTCATCGACTTGTCAATGCTGCTGCATAATAAGTCACATCAATAGTCTGCATGATGACTCACAGGGCTCACAGAATTAAGAAAAATATTTTAACAAACCTGAAAAATATTGCACCGTCATGTTACAGTCAATATTTAATTAGAATTTGGATATTGTGATTGAGTGTTGTGGCTAAAGCTGGACATAATCAATGGACTTTTTGATAAGAAAGTCTGGGTAATAGGCCGGTTGAAATTCAAATTAAGAGCTTAAACTTTCCCAGATCTATAAAGCAAGAAAACAACTCTAAGTAATGTTTCGTATGCTGTTGGATGAACTAATCTGCTTACATTGATTTTACCTACCCTGCCATCACTTAAACCCTCCAACCAAATATTCAAGGAAAAGAGGACAATTAGAGGACCAGTGGGCTCAAATTCAATATTGAATGACAGTTTCTTATCGAATGTTTTCAATCACACCTTCTGTGATTTTCAAACACTGCAGCGAGGGAGATCAATAACGTTCCTCTACTAGTTGTTATACTCATTCAAACTTTTGCATTTGTAGAATCAACTCTGTTTGTTGAAAAATTGGCAGCATGCCATAAGCTGAAGATTGATTTTCTAAAGCCATTTTAAGTGATCACAATTATTTTAAGGTCGAACAGGAAATCCACAGAGGTGCCCCTTACTGTCTTCGCCACAATTCACTTCCTCTCTTGTGAATGATTACTGAGGAATTGTGAATGATCAGAGGTCACCAGTTACTTATTTCCCGGCAAATTAGATTCTGCTTTTAAAGGCTGTGGATTGCCATCAGTACCAGAGAAATTTGCCATCTTTTCCCCGCTTTCACAGTCAAAGTGGCCTCTGCTATGAAACAGGTCAATGAGGCTGCAGTGCTCCGTGCCTTCTTTGACTTGCTAATCCACCTCTTCACAAGTCTCTCTTTGTCTGCATTGTATTGTATTTTAGCCACTCTGGGAATTTCTTATTGACAGACAAAAAGTGAGAAAGCCTCAGAGGAAAAGCAGTATTTTCACTCCGTTTTTCTAGAATTCTGTGTGACATCTTTATTAGATGAAAATCTATAATAATATATAAATCGTTGGATCCAATTACAGCAAAAGCTACTCAAATTTAGTTAAGAAAAAAAACATGAAGTTATATAATGTTCATAAACTGAAGCCAGCAGTTTTGGAATTTAACTAATACAGGAATTCTGAGGACGGGTGGAAAATCCTGTAATGTTTTCACCACCACTGAGCCTGCTAATGGTTTCTATTGTTATGGCAAAATTGAGTTCAGGAGATTAGCTTAAAGCTGAGACATGGTGAGGTTATTCTCTAAATACACTAAGCGCATCACTGCATAATTGGGAAGCTGCGATAATATCTAGTCTGTCATGTAGACACAGAGCAGGAATCTTTAGAGGTGGCTATATTTCACGTTGTGCATGCCTAGGTTATCAGGAAAATAAAAAGATAAACGTACTGAGTTGATGTACAAGTCTGCAAAGTTTAAACTCATCAAATGCTCCACATACATGTTAGAATGAAAGTTATGAGGAAATCCACTGCAGCAACAGTGATCCTCTTAGGGGTCATCTGAGTAAAAGGTGAGCCACTTCCTCTTATCAGTGCATCCAGACCTCCAACCAGCCTTATCACCCAACTTGCCCCAGAGATGTTTGGGCTAGCCATGCACCGACAACTCCATACCAACACATGATAACTCCTGTGATCGTATGATCATACATCGACCCGTCTGTCAGCCCAGTCATTTTCAGGTGCTTGATAAATGGGGCTTGCATGTTTGCCTGAGAGCACATTGACTTCCTATAGGATCCATGATGGCTGCATATCCGCCTCCCAGTGACAGGGCAGCCAACTACACATATAGTGCCTTAAAGGTAGAACATTACCTGGCTTTTGGATACACGGATATGCTGCACTGCGATTCAATCCCATGTGAAATGACCCTTGATACTTGTCTTTTCTTGATCTCTTGATCTTTTCTCTACTTAGCCAAGGGCAACAAATCATGCCCATACATGAAAGAAATCAATGCACATAGTGTGGATATCATATGACATATTTTAGATAAAGATAAAATGTCTTAGAAATATGCGATCTCAGTGCTCTACAGTGTGAGTACTTCAATCGCATTTGCCCCTAAAAATCGATATGTACAAACTGGGAAAAATAATTTGAGCACAGTGTGCGAGTAAAGATGACAACCTACCACTCCTGAATTTCTCTGTGGTCTCTTTTGCTTTTTACATTTAAGAGCACATGCATTCCTTGGGAAAAAGGGAAGCGTAGAGCCCTAAATCTCATATCATACATTATATTGTCAATCCATAAAGAAAAACATTTGGGGTATCTTTGTCACAAGGTCTTAGTCATACATTTTATCCTTAAAAACGTTTTCAGTTCACCTGCTGGAGGATATCCAGTGTCTTAAACTGGCTGGCTTAAACATGTCTGGTCTGTCTTTACTTAAGTAGCTAAGATTGTTCAAATCCACAGAAATAAATTTTGAGATAAAATGACAAATATCTTTGATGGTAATATGCATAAAATAATACACAAGATATCTAGATGTGCCTTGTGTCTGATGTCATGGTGCAGCCATAAAAGTATGACGACAGCACTATAACATGGTTTCAGTGAAGCGCTGGAGCAAGCAGATCAATGATTCATTGTTCATTTTTTAATAATTAATTAATTATCTAGTTCCAGCCTCTGAGCTGTACTTTTCTTTGTCCTATGTGATGATCAAGTGTATATATCTGGGACTGTTGGTTGGACGAAACAAGTAATTTGAAGATGTCCGACAGCTTGGGGTTTAGAAAATTAAGAATTTGTTGTAGTTTTCTGACATTTTATTAACGAAACAAGTAACTGATCCAATTAGAAGGTGGAGTAAGCAATTCTGGAGAAATCCAACACATGACAAATACAATGTTATAGAGCGAACAACGACACAGCAAATAATGTAAACCATGGCTGGAATAGTGTTAGAATATTTGCTGAATTTGACAAAAAAGATGTGTAGGCTATTGAATTAGAATTGCCTAACCTACCTTTAATTGATAATGAAAAAAACTAGTTTTTGCTGATCATGGAAGTAAGAGGTTTATTTTTATTTTATTTTACTGTTGCAGTTACTGTAACTCACCATATAAAAGCAGGTAAACGCAGCAGTTAAACACCAAAAATGCCAAATATTGCTGCATATGCCGTCTTTGTTTACCCTGCTCTCCAAGGTTACAGCTAGATTTGTTTTCCACCGATCCTTCCTCAAGTCAATTAGCGGCATGTACACCTGACAGATACCAAGCAATAGCTGCAGCGAGCAAATTATTCTGTCACATGCTTTGCTGATATCACATTGTTTCAAGGCCAAATTATTAAACCCTTTCTCTGTTGCACTGCAGTTACTGCTTCACTGATGATTTACTATCATATCGTTTCCCTCCAGTGGGCCTATTCTTAGTCTGGGTATCATCCTCATCATGTGTTGAGAGAGGGTTATTTTTAGTCAGACTGTCATGTGATGTCAGTGCAAGTGGAGTCTCACAGCCGTAGACTACTGGTACAACATGTTACAGATCCACAGCTCCCAGCCTGGAACAAATGATTAGCATCCTGTGGATATCCGGACGTATTGAGTAACATCACCTTAATAATTCAGACAGATTTATCAACATACATTTTTACTTCTTTCTGAACTCTGAAGGAGACAAACATTACATTTCCAACAGATCCATTTTTCACAGCTTTAAGTGAAAAAAGCAACCATGTTCTCCAAATGCATTTCAAACAATGGCTCATTCAGTCATACTGTTATCCCAGAAGTCTTGTTAGATGTGTAATTGCACTGTGTCAAATGACAGCAATCAACATTTACTATTAAACAGATTTTATTTCATTATTTTATTATTCCTTAAAATGGTTCAATCTGCTAACATGGTCCACTGACTTTGGCCTGCTCTGTAATTTATGGGAACGACCCACCCACTTGATTGAGAGTCATTCAGAAACAATGACAAAGAAAAAAAAGGTTAATGTAATTACTGATTCCCCAAGGAGAGAGGACATTTTCTGGTTCAGAACTATTAGCCCTTCGATAAATTATGAATTACAGCAGTTTGTATACTGCTTGAACGTGGATCACTTAAAGAAGTTTGAATAATTCATTTATGCATTATGCCATTTAGGTACCAAATGGAGTCAGAGAGAAGCAGGTGAAGGGCACACTGCAAACTGAATACTAATATTCCCGCTACAGTTGCTGGAATCTCTTCTATTACTTTTAATTTATTCAGAAAGTTAAGCACAAATTAACATAACAAAGACGTGCTATTTGTTGCACATTGAGGCAAACCACAAGTCCAAATGAGGTAAGTAATTATGAAATATCACTCTGCAATTAATGTTTTGATTACCACCTGTGTTCTGGGTTTTTCTTGCTGAAAACTGGAGCAAAACAATGAAGTTCTCATAAAAAGTATAACACGCGATATTGCAAAGCAGATCCATCCACACCTGTAGGAATTAGAGCTGATCTCAGGGCCAGAACAATTAATCACAGGATGGTTAAGTAGAGATGACAGGTGCGACTGACACCCTATCATTTTTCTGGGCAGTATCATCTATAATTTAGCTCATTACATAACACAAAGAGACTTCTATCATTACTGAAATGTACCAATTTAGGTATTTTTATCGCCACTTTCTGAGGAAGGGAAGGTTCTGTCATGCCATCGTGCTTGACAAACATCGGCAGGTGGTGCTGCACTGTAATTTTCAACTCAGATCATCCACGGTTATCAGTTATGGTCAACGGACTCACTCATCCCCACTACCCCCACCTCAGAGAAAATAGTCTGACTCAAGGATTTCAGAGATAGTGAAAAGTTACACTAAGCGGAAGAGCAGTCATTCTGCTAAAAACTTTCTTTCCTTAAAGAGGTGGTATTATGATAATTTCTTTTTTTCCATACTGCACATTCCTGCAGCTCCTCTTTTCACCCTGTGTTGAAAGCTTTGTTTTAGCTATGGAGTGATACATCTTGTCTCTATATGATCTTTGTTGGGAGTTGCACATGCGCAGTTCCTAGTTAAGGACTACTAGCCAATCAGAAGCCTTTGATTCAGCTGTAGGCTACATGTTGCCGACCAGCTTAGCAACATAGACTGGAGGAAGAGTTTCAGAGTGGTGAGTTATTAATCTGTAACAAAAGTATCTTTCATCCATAAAGTTATAACTGAGCTCTGTCTCTACATCACAGTAACAACTACAGTGGGGGAAATAAGTATTTGACCCCTTGCTGATTTTGCAGGTTTGCCCACTTACAAAGAATGCAACAATCTACAATTTTAATCATATGTACATTCTAACAGTGAAAGACAGAATCCCAAAGAAAATTCCAGAAAATCACATCATATGAATTTATAAAAATTGATGACCATCTGATGAGGAAAAACAAGTATATGACCCCCTACCAAACAGCAAGTATTCTGGCTCCTACAAGCCAGTTAGTCTTTCTTTAAGACACAGCCCCAATCCCAACCAATTATCTACATCAAATACACCTGCCTCACCTCGTTACCTGTATAAAAGACACCTGTCAACACCCAAACAACCAGCATCCAACATCACCACCATGGGCAAGACCGAAGAGCTTTCTACGGACATCAGGGACAAGATTGTTGATCTGCACAAGG
>NC_060165.1:18924301-18954107 GCF_021292245.1 Micropterus dolomieu | reverse complement strand
GTAACTGTGGTCCCAGCTGCCTTCAGTTGATTCATCAGTTCCCCCCTTGTGGTTTTGGGATGATTCCTCACCGTTCGCATGATCAGGGACACCCCACGAGGCGAGATCTTGTGTGGAGGCCCAGACCGAGGGAGGTTGGCGGTGGTGTGGTGCTTCTTCCATTTCCTGATAACTGCACCGACAGTTGATCTTTTCTCTCCAAGTTGCTTTCCGATTCTCTTGTAGCCCATCCCAGCCTTGTGCAGATCAACAATCTTGTCCCTGATGTCCGTAGAAAGCTCTTTGGTCTTGCCCATGGTGGTGATGTTGGATGCTGGTTGTTTGGGTGTTGACAGGTGTCTTTTATACAGGTAACGAGGTGAGGCAGGTGTATTTGATGTAGATAATTGGTTGGGATTGGGGCTGTGTCTTAAAGAAAGACTAACTGGCTTGTAGGAGCCAGAATACTTGCTGTTTGGTAGGGGGTCAAATACTTGTTTTTCCTCATCAGATGGTTATCAATTTTTAAAAATTCATATGATGTGATTTTCTGGAATTTTCTTTGGGATTCTGTCTTTCACTGTTAGAATGTACATATGATTAAAATTGTAGATTGTTGCATTCTTTGTAAGTGGGCAAACCTGCAAAATCAGCAAGGGGTCAAATACTTATTTCCCCCACTGTATTTTCACTTTGCAAACCTAATACATGCACAAAAAAGGTATATAAGTCAATAAAGAAGAGGGAAAAAGCCAAAAAGCACAATACCACCTCTTTAAAGTTTGAGTGTCACAACAGCAGGAGCAATAAGAAAATAGAAGGTCAGCTGTCATGTCAGCATTAACCTTTTTCTTCTCGATGATGATGTTATTAGACTAGCTAATTTGCCAACCTACCGCACTTGGTATAGCTTTAGGCACTCTCACCTTTTTTTCTTTGGCTCCGTCCTCTGAGGTTTCACTGAATGTGATTTTATTTCATCCTCAAGAGCAGCTTTGAAAGCCTTAAACAAGGTCTCTGATTTTCTCAGATATATCTGGACAGAAATCATGGTCATGGGGCTGTGCAACTTCAGTGGACAATCTGACAAATGTAGCTGTGAATTGCCGGTTTTAAGGAGAGTTGATGAGTTCGATTCAGATGTTCTGGTAGTGCTATGGGATACTGAGATCAATATTCGGTGAATTAGTAATAGCAGAATGTGTATATATACATATACGTACATATTATAAGCTTTGGCACATGATACTGCTTTATAGTGGTGCAACAGATCACAAAAGTCATGGTTCAAATCAATCTGTGGTTTTGAATAACGGGTCGGATAATTTTCAGATCAGCAAAAAAAAAAAAAAAAAAAAAGAGTTAGGGTTAAATTTATTTTATAATGCGCTACTTTGGTTCTGATGTAGCCGCCTCTCTATAGTCTCACTCAACTTCTGATTGGTTACACGTCACGAGTAATAGCCTATCAACACTGAAGGCTGCTGTGCCACAGATTGGCAAAGAAATTGAGCTGCTATGTTGAACAAGCGGAGCTGTGTCGAAGGTAAGGCAGACTCACCTAGGGCTGTCGCAGTAACGGCAAAATTGAAATAGTCACGCTATTGGTCAAGCCTACCGCGGAGGCTGGCAAGCGCTGCAACAACCGCTATGTTCATACTGTACACTTCAGGGCGTGTTAAATTAATAAATGAGTGCTTCAAAAGTTCTACAACCGTAACGAGCTCTGTAATGGTTCAAGGATGGATCGCCATGGGCTGTACGAGACCCGACTTCAAACTCTGAAGTTGTAAGTGTTGCCGTGTTTTGTGTTGTTTTTCTGTTTATTTTAAAGGTTAGCTAACTTGGCGTTAGCATATTGCGCGGCTAATGTGGCTAGCAGGCTCGGCGATGTTGGACTAACGTTGTGATCCTGAGGGACAGTCCAGAGGAACTGTGGACAGTAAGCCTCATTTGAATCTCACTAACTAAGGAGCGTAGTGTGTCGGTAGCCTGAAGCTGTTTTTCATGTTGCTTTCTGTGGAAATTTAGTTATATCGTTAGTTGTGGACAGCCATTCTGCTCCACACTAGCGTGTGTGTTTGTGTGTGCTCGCGTGTGCATTGCTGTGGTATGTAAATTGACTTGATAGACATGCCCTGAAGGTAATGATATAGCTACGTTTGAAAAAGACACGGTCAAACAACAGTTTGTTGTTGACTAGCACGCAGCAGCTAGCTTGCTCAGATCATAAAGCTGCTGTTAGCGGCTCGCTGTGCAGTGAAGTGACAGATACAGACACTTTTACTCTGCTATATGTCACAAAATTACTTCATTGATGAAAAATGTGATGATACCGCATACTGTTGAGCCCCAATATACTGCCGCGGTGGAAATTACTTCACCGTGAAAGCCCTAGACTCACCAAAAGCTTCCAATATCTAACATCATCATAAATGTAGTATACGTACTGGAAGTGGAATTGTTTTTGACTGCATCCAATTGTATATGCTGCACTTAGCATCACAAGCTGAATATGGATCACAGAGTATGAGCAGTGTCCCATTCTTAAATGACGCACAAACACACAACATAGACTATTAAACTGCATTTTCTGTTAATGCTTTTCTGTCTTTAAACATTCTTCCTCTCCTTGTGCTTTAGATTACGAGGGACCTTACCAGAACATTTTTACTTCACATTATGTCTGTTAGGCTTTTAGGAGAACAGCCTCAGCTCTGGTAGTCACTTACTACTGAAATAACAGTCATGCCCCATTTCAGTCCATTTTCCAACAGATAGGCCCTCAACCTTTTTTTAAAAAAATCTATGATAAAAAAAAAGGAAATTGAATTTTAGTACAGCCAAAAGGTGAACAGGAATCTGCTGTAAAATGAACACTGAAGCTCTCAGGTTCTAAAATGTCATTACCAGTTTGGTGAGGTAGCCTATGGAAACAAGGATGTGTTGTTTAGACAAACATTTTAATAAATTACAGCCTTAAAGTGCCACCATGCAAGCATGCCGTAGCTGTTATATTAACTCCTTAGTCTAAGGAAGTATCTGAAGCTGTCATCTGATGGGCCATACTCAACACAATGAAATGGTGACACAATGTTAGACTTTAATGAAAATATAAAATCAGCTGGTAAAAAGTCTCTTTATCTAGGCCCATGTTGAGAAACAAGAATTCACTAACCATTCCTGACCAATACATGCTGCTCCATTTTACACTGCTACATGCAACTGTCCATAACATTTGTGACTTTTTGTATCAAAGAATAGGAGTGTGACTGTTAATGTCCAGCCAGGCCAGAAACTCTACTGTATGTGCTGCTAAACATGTGTCATGAGCAGTTGTACAATGATATCTCAACTTTAACTTTCTAAACATATTGCTATATGTTGTCTTCAGTGTTTTTCCCAAAACCTACACTCTCATATTTAGCTCAAAGCAGACCAGGCCAACTATTCCTCTACCATAACTCACCAATCATTGCCAGTCGGAGTGGGAAGGCTGATTGCGGCTCATCAGCCAGTCAGCTGTAAGTGCATACTGAATGCAGCCCATGGTCGAGTGGCTTTCCCTGCTGCCACATTTTTCTCACCTGACTGCAAATCAAACAGTTGTTGTTTTAGTCTTGAGATCAGTTTGAGTTGTGGAAAACATGACAGAAGGTCAATACTCGACACGTCTCGGCCTGTTTATTGCTTCCATTCACACGTAGGAAGAGAGGCTGAGAGAAGCTTATCATTTGAAAAGCAGTCGAAGACCAGCTGAGGCAAATGCGATGTGAGAGCACGTCACGTGATTAGCTGTTCTCGCTATCCTGCGCCTGCAGCTAGGCGCCATTGTAAAATGCCATTATAGCTGAGGCTCCTTCCCCATACACTCTGAGCTGAGCTTATCCTACAGATTTCAATTCTGTGCAGTCCTTGGATCCTATAGACACATATCCCAGCATGCACTGCAATCCTCTGGCTGCCTAACCCGATTAAAAATAATGCAAGTACCCCTGTGAATCTGCAGCCTCCTCGAGTTTGAAAGTGAAGCACTCCATCTCTTTGTCCAGCACAACACTTTGGCTGTGTGAGTAAATGAACATCCTGCTGAAATCCTTTTCTCGTGATGAAGTGACTGCTGCTACTGCTGCAGCAGCAAAGAATGGACATTACATGGGGAGTACATTGTAAGAACTGCCAAACCCTGAAAAAATCCACTGGCAACATAAAACAGTGCAGAAATGGAGCGCCGCGGTAGCCGAATGGTTACAGCGCATACCATATAACCACAAGAATGTTTATGTCAGTAGGCCAGCGGTGGTTTTATATTTTCAGTAATAGTCCTATAGTGTTAGCTGTTCTACATTAGCAATAACTGGCAAACACACGCTCTTATTTTTGGGGCTCCCAAGGCAGTTCACTAAGAGCTAGAATCATTTTCAATTTCATCAGTTGCTCCAGTTGCAAATAAAAGCACCAAATTAGCAGCAAATATCACATTATGCCTCTCAATTACAGACGTTTTAATTAGGGGGAGCAAATGTGTTTTGAGAAGCACAGATGCACATCAATTCCAAATGTTCTTTCTTTTTTGTTCCCCTTAGGCCAGCCTTACTGGCTAAAGAAATAGACATTCAAGCCGACAACCTCCCACACAAGTCCATACCAAAGACCTGAAACATTTTCAATGCATTTTTGAAAAGCTGTGATTTTGAAAATGACAGCATTTGTGAGACTGATGAAAAGTGGTTGGTGAGATTTGTTTTGGAGAGAATAATACTGATATCTGAAGTGAGAGAGAAAATTGAAGAAAGGAAAGTGAAAGCACGCAGACATGGCTTATGTAGTGCAAGAAAGACAGAAAGCCACGGTGTCAAATCAATAGTTAGACTGTTGCTGTTTGTTTCTCTGTGGTTGAACATAACTGCAGCAAATCAAAATCAGAAAGGTGTTAGACAAACAAACTACAAATTTACAGCTCAGTCAGCCAATTCATGGGGAGCAGATCATTTTATGCGAATGCAGAATATGTTGGGTTGATATTTACCGTTAAGTGTCGAGGCTCTGATCTCATTACTCGCAACAAGCAAACACCAATCTCAGCACAACACAGATGTGGGAGTGTGATAATAGACATCAACCCAGGGGAGTTAAGAGCCTACAGGTGGACTCTGGAGCAGAGATATGACTTATATAATGCTACGTGACCAGCAAAATCTGTGGCAGCGGTGTGACAACAGGAGATGGAAAAAAGCAGTGCAGTAACTTAGAGGAAAGAGTGAACAGAGCTTCAATGTCAGCCTTGCAGCAGGTAAATATTTAACGCTCACGTGCTCGGGAAACATCTGTATTAACTGTCATGTGGCGTTAGGTGGTATAAACCATCCATATATGCATATATGCTTGAGGTTTGCAATGTGTGGTAGCAGTGCAAACAGTACTGTAGAGCAGAAGCTCAGCAGGTAGGCTGAAGGTAATTGCATAACGTTACAGTCTGAGTATGAACATCAAGTAAATGTGACTAAATACTGTAAAGCCATGTGGAGTTTTACAAGAAATGCAGAATAAAACCCCAGAACAAGGGTACAACCTGCAGCAAAACACCCCAAAAGGTAACTTACAGCAAAATGTGCAGTATTGGAAACAAATTTATTGTTAAAACCAATGCATTTTATGATAAAGGTCAGTTGACCCCACAACACTCTCAATAATATTCAGTGAGTATCAGAAAACTGTTTTACAATTAGCAGGGAGCATGAGCTCAATCACTACAAGAAAGCAATAATTAGCGATAGTAATTAATCAGAGCAAATACTGTGATTAGGCAGATAGCATGTAAGCTAACATACCTCTTGAGGTCAGCAGAAATGAGCAATAAGGCAATAACACAGGCAACAGCTAGGCAACATCATATCTTTCAAATTTTAACTAAGCACACAATTACAGACCGTAAAGGTTAATTGTGTTAGTGTTCTTACCTTGCTGTTGTGAAGCAGATGGCATGTTAGTAAATCCTTTAGGAAAAATTGGTAACAGCAGGACACTTTCGCCTGTAAGTGCGCCGTTGCCAGTTGACCGTTGGAGGCCAATAAATTCGCTAGCGTTAGCTGGCTAACAGCGTGTAGCAGCGGAGGCTAACATTAGCAGCAGAGAGAACAGCACTAACGCGGTTATTTCCTCTGGAAAGTCGTCCCGAAGCGCCATGTTCAGGCTTATTAAATACCACAGAAGCAACAGTGGTAAAGAAGAAGAAACTTTTTTTATGTAATTGGACCTGTAAAAGTGTTTTCGGGCGGCTTGTGATAAATTCGGCTAAAAGCACCATAATGAATTGCCCTCTTCTCCGTTGTCATTGAGATTGACGGGGCACTTCAGTAGGCTCACCACACATTGACTGCTATGACTGACGATACCAAATGTCATGAAAGTTTATTTCAACTTTAAATTGCTATTCCATCAGCTCTTTGCGGACTTTTGTGTTTGATGTAAGACGTGGCCTTGGATTTATTATACTAATAAATCAGAAAGCCAAATCAAGTCCTAGGAGTTGTATTTAAAAAATAAAAAATTGTGCTACATTTATGATAATTTGGCAGATTTCAGGCTCAGATTTGGCTACTTAATGTCAGTAAAATCTGGCAACACACTGCAAGTGCCTTAACTTGTTCTCCACTCTCACTCTCTTTCAGCTCTTACATTATTCAAGTTCCCATTTCTTATCAATAACCAGTGATCAAAGCAGACAGGTGCAGTGGCAGGTGGTGGAGTGGCTATACAGTTCCTGTAAGGGTAAAATAATGTCCACAACAAAAGCCTTGTGAGGCTCTGGAAGTCTTTCATGTGGCTGAGGCAAGAGATAACGAGAGAGCATGCAAGAGAGCATCATTACAAGTCCATCTACACTGTTTATCTAATCACTAATGGCTTTGGAGAGGGGTTTCAAAACCATCAACACTGCTGTTTCACAATGTTTCCTGCAATATCCCCTTACAGCCAGTCATTATGTAAACTAGAGTACAAAATATACTGTTCCACAGACTATTTTTGCTCCCTCTCTTCCTTTTCCATATGCCAGTCAAGATGACCTTTTTCAGTTGATGGATGCCAAAGTTACAGTGATCTCTTGTGGACTGGCAGTGACTTTTAACATCCGATGTGACAGCTAGATTTTCTGATTATTCAGAGTACATCAAGAGCCTGTCAAGGTGATCCCTATATCTGAGGAAAATAATCTTAATGTACCACTCTCATACAATAAGACAGACAATAGTTCGGATAATGGTGATTGGTGGAAGTACTAAGCCAACTGTCTTGCTTTTCTTTGTGTTAAAGGTCAGTATTTCACATTTCTTCCTGAAGACCGCTTCATACCAGCCAGATTCAGCTTTTTCTGGATCCATATCATCATGCGCCCAGTCGATGGTTCCTGCTAGTGTAGGAACATGGGTAGCACCACAGGGAGAATGACCTTTTCAGCCATGTGTCACCTGCCCATGATGCTCCAGGTGGTCCTCTCAGCATAGCGTGTCTGAATGTCTATGTCATGATGCTCCAGTGAAGCAACACTGAAGGAAATAGGATCACAGCAAAGTATTAGACTCAAGCACACACACACACATTCACAGATACGCTTTTATTTTATTTTTATTCATCTGCAGTTGGCAAGTGTTTGGTTTAAAGAGAAGGCATTTAGACAGTTGGTATTAAAGCTGCACAAGGCGAAAGTTGGCAGCACAAAGACAGGCAAAATATCAAACCTTGGTGAGGCCAGCTCAATGTGGAAAGAACAATCCTTCTACTGTTCAGGAAAAAGTTTGCTCTTTTATATGATTAATTAATTATTGGTAGAACCATTCACAATAGGTTATAAGCTGACACTATCAAGAATTATCAGATGCTCTGAGAAGTGTTTGAAGTCGCAAGAAACCAAATTCATATTTACCCCTTTAAAGCATCAATGATTTTTTGTTGTTTGCCTTTGGGTTTGATTATCAGGACATTGAAAGCTAACGGCCACTTTTCTCTGTTGTGAAACAGTTCTGATGCAGATCCAATTTGTTTTTAGTAGGGCACATTTTTTGTTATTTAAATCTTTTTTGTTTTAACCATGAATCTTACTTTTAGATTTACTGCCAGGGGACATCACCCACACAAAGACCTTTAGCTGTTGTAGCGGCGAATCCAGTG
Source organism: Micropterus dolomieu (assembly GCF_021292245.1). Classification (NCBI taxonomy): domain Eukaryota; kingdom Metazoa; phylum Chordata; class Actinopteri; order Centrarchiformes; family Centrarchidae; genus Micropterus; species Micropterus dolomieu. Next base: position 18,945,959 of record NC_060165.1, on the reverse strand, counting down.
GTCTAACTGCAACACTTTTGAACACAAGACTAAATGTAACTGTCATCCTGTTGTTTTATTTGCAAAAATACAATGCATCCAAAAATTGTATTAGCAATAAACATATTAAAAAATATTGCCTAATCTTTGATCATGATGCAACAGCTTCACAAAACTATTGTTTATTATTATATGTGCATGTTCCTAGACAACATAAATAATGAATGCAATGTTTTTCTGCAGGTAATTATAAAAAATATAATGCAGCACATTGTCCATCGCTTATACTTGCTTTATTTACAAAGTTTCAGTTCTTAGACATTCATGAAAATTAATGATTGAATGACTGAAATAAAAAGATTTTTGCGTGAGTGTGTGTGTAAGTGGTAGTTTCTAGTGTTGCGTGCGTTGTGTTATGAAGTGGAGACGCAGACCAGGATATCACTGTTTATTCTCTCTCTGACAACAGATGTAAATACACAGTCCTCCAGTCAGTTTCATGTTAAATGATATATTAGCATACTACACAAGTTTAAGCTAGTAGGCTAAAACACAAAACTTTCTGTGGCTACTAAGTATCTTCCATGAAGTAGAACAAAAGGGAAGAGGAAACAGTGAGAGGGGGGTCCCCTGAAAGCAAACGTAGGGGTACAGAAAATAAATCACAAATGTTCCTCATATATTAACACAGGAGATCTAACACGTCAGGTGATAACTATTTACACAGAATAATGTGTAATTATAATATTACATATTTGACTCTGTTACACGTGCGTGTGTGTGTAAATAAAGTGTGCAGGAATATTTTTTGTTCTTTCACATTTGGAGTTTTTGATCTGGAGCATCTGGCAATAAGACTTTCTGGTGTGCAAGAACTTTTCAGTTATTAACAGGAGGTTTATGAAATGTTTGGCCTTGGAGAACAAAAGGTTTCAAAAGAGTTGCGGTCGTAAAAAATGATTTCCCATGTAACCACACCAAACAAAATCGAAGCAACAATACACTAATTGGATGGATTGCCTACCTCAAGCAAGGTTAATTTCCATAGAATAGACAAATGAACACCATTGACTACTGCCAGTGGGAAATACTAGGCAGAATGTAAAATTCAGTACATGCAATTTGCAGTTAATGGACTAAAAACACCCAAAACCATTCATGTGGCCCTTAAAATGTGAATATTAATCTTGTTCACTCTCTTCGAACAACAAGTCTTGAGAGCAGGTTTCCAGGCATCCAAGGTCCAAACAATCCAGGAGAGTGCGCCTTCTGCTGGCGTCAAATGAAACCTAACAGGGATAATTGCCTTATTAAGACTTCCTATTAAGTAAGCTCCCCTGTGAGCTGCTACGGGAATGGTCATGCATATATGGATGAACCCCGCACTCCTCCTACTTAGCTAGTAACCACCTGTGAGCTGTTTGGCAATGCACGTATTCCATAGATAAGGCGGGGTAGCTGTGGGTGGTGATGGCTGACGGATGAATGGAAGGACAAAGAGGACAGAGGCAGCTATGTTTTAGTGGTTGACAGCCATTTTTCAGAGTAAGTGTAAATGACAGATGGATGATTAGTGTATGTGTCTCTAGTCCATCTGTACAGAGTCTATTCACACGCTGTTTACATATTGCAGGATGGCAGAGAGAGGTCAGACTCCGGCCACTTTGGCTTCTACACTCCCAGGATTCACCAGAAAGATTATCTTTGATTCTCAGACAGCACGCTTGATGATGCTTGCGTGTTGTTTGAGTGTCCCTCCCATGGGAAAGCTCAGAATGATGCACCTCTGCCTCTCCCCTGCTGACTTGGCAGTGCTGATGAGGAGGCGGAGAACGGGAGGGGAAGCACATGTTTGTGTGCTTTCATGCCGAGCAGGAGTTGTTGCACGCATCCCAAGGCAGGTCCCCTCTTAAACCACACTACGCAACAACACGAACACAACAGCAACAACTTCTCAGAGGGAGGCCGGCGCTGCCATGGTAACAGCGTAGAGTGACCTTCAGAGGCTGTTGATGCTCCCCAGAGCTGCCTCCTATTCTGCTTGGCATGGACTTTGTGAGTCATCAACAACATTCAAATTCACATGCTCCCTCCCTAGAGGTCTGGGGCTTATTAAAATTGATGAGCAAATGGGAAAAAAATAATGGAAATAGCAATAACCAAACTAAACTAACAGCATTTTCAGCTTGCTTTCAACCTACTACTGTCAATAACAAATCTGTCATAAACAAGATTATGACAATAGCACATGCAGGATCAAAGGGTGTTGTGTTCCACCATGAATCCATCAGTATTTACATAGAGTAGCATGAGGATGCAGGCTGTTATGTAAGAGTTATTCAAAAAGTTTTTACAGGAAGTGCCTCTGCGCTGACTAAGAAGGAGCTCTGCTGAAATTACTCACAACAAACCACAGGTGGAATATAAAATAACTAACACTTTACATCAGGAGAATTAGGCACTGGATACCCGTACTAACCTCTGCCCACCTAATATATTATGAGGGTGTTCCACCAGGAGAGCTGGTCACCAAGGAGCACTGAGCACATAAAAAACACATCGGAGTCATGGTAGATTACCTCTTTGTATCACACCTATGGGTTCCAGGCTGGGAACACTGCCACCCACTGGAGGAGAAGAGGAAGTGAGGCATGGTTGGGGGGGAATCTCTCAATCTTCTTCAGGATGACTCGCCGGCTGAGTTGGTTTCTGGAGGCACAAATGCTTGTTTATCACCATAAGAGTTCAAGTAAACGACGGCAGCGCATTCACAAGATAAAGCATCGATAATGTTTCCAGCAACCATTTGGTGGCAAATGTAGAGCAGCACTTTGTCATCACATTTATAGTAAGTGTTAGTCATCTATCTGGCAGTCAATACTTTGCCACTTTGTACACTGTGTGATGGTTTTATATGCATTCAGTGTGTGTGGTTGTCAGTGGGTGTTTTGAGGAAGAGAAAGAAGAGTGTGTGTGTGTGTGTGTAAAGGGGGGGGGGGGTTCCTCCCAAAGCATACCTCTTATATAGACCTGATTGGACAACCGGTCAGAATCTTTGAAAAGATTGATTGGGATGATTGGGATACACGCGTCGTGTCCCGTTGCCATGGCAACCCCCAGGCGCCGGGAGGAGATCTTCTAAACAGATGACTTAATTCCCAAAGGAGAGACAAGCCACTCAAGTCTGTCATCCTCTGCTGCGATGGGGCTTTCCACTTTCCGTATGGTGTGTGTTTGTGTGTGCACAACAAATTGAACAGGTCTGTTGGTTTACCATGCTTAAACCAAAATGGAATGTCCATGTGAAGCCCATGCTGATCAGGCTGATAGCAGAGCATGTAGAGTTTTGTTGTTTGCCTCCATAGGACGGCGTCTCAAGGTGATGATGGCATTCAATTTCCCTCAGAGATTGCGGAGGGATGGTATCATGTAAATTGTACACAGGCCTCATGGACTGGGCACTGATTAGCCTGGGAGAAAAGAATCAACCCACATTTCTTCACACACCTACAACTATTTCTTTATTCTTAGGTCATATTGTATGCAAAGTTCAAATAAAATATAGGATATATAGTATATTATTCCCTTACAGTGTTTAATGTGTTTATTCTGCCCATTTTATGACACACAGTCTCCATTAAAACCTATTTTAGGGGTTGGCAATTTCAAAATATTGGGTTTTGATGCAATACCAAGTAATACCAGGGCCAGAATCATAAATATCTACATCAATACACACACTTTCTGCCCATAAAATGTATTATCATGTATATGGGAGCCATGTGTCATGATTAATGAGGTGAATGTATCCTTATTAGGTTACTTTGGTATACATTTTCAGTGCCACCTAACATTTTGCCAAACATCAGGCATTTCTTTTTATTATTTTCTGTTAATTATTTAACCATATGCATTGAAACACAAAAGATAAATGACAAATGGTTATTGTATTTTTCTTCTGAACTAACGAGGGGATGGCTGTATGCACACGTCTCACAGAAACAGAGTATATGCACTAGTTCAGGTGCCCCAAATGCACAAATTTCTCTGTATCAATCTTGAGGATGCTAGTACTGATACTCAAAGCAAGACTTGGTATCGGGAATACTCATACCTTAGCTATCAATCTACCTACTTTTGGAAACATTACTGTTTAACTAAGAAAAAAATGTGTAAAAGTTTGCAGACCATGGATTACCAAACAGGGGCCTCAGGGGCCTTGACCTTTATGGTCCTAAAAGCCCCATATTTATCGTATCAGTTGGTTTATGATAAATTGCAGATACTGTATGTGCAAATATGCACACAAAAAGTGAACTGGATGACCTTAAGGCTGGTCTTAACTTCCTGGTGAGTTCTCCTAAATTACATTCCTAAATAAATTTGTGTTAAACCAAAATTAATTGAGGCCCACAACCCAATTTTACCCCAGGGCCCCATAGCAACTTAATCTGGCCATGACAATTAGCTGTGGTCCAACGTTGTGCCCAAGTATAACACATACCAACTAATATCGCATATTCAATACAAAGCAAATATTACCCCAAAATAGAGGCAAACCAACATATTAGTTTAATACTATTTCACAACCCTAGGATCATTCAGGTGAAGTTAGAGGAGAAAATGTTTGTCTTCTGTTAATTCCAAATGCAGAGAAAAGTCAAGGCCCCCTACATGCTCTGTCAGCTGGAGGCGCTTTGTGTGTTTTCTCCAGCCGGCGGAGCTTACTCATGAATATTGACGTCTAAATCAAAGTGTGTTTTTGGTTAATTACATTCAGAATAGGTTTTTTTTACTGTGGCAGATTATATTTTTCCTTAGTTTTTATATAGGTATAGCCAAAACATACACAGTACTGTCCACCAAGAACTACATTATTTGAGCCAACTGGACAGAGATCCTGTGGACAAAATGGACAGAGCTGGGCCCAAAGCTTAAAGACAGAAGATGAAACAAAGTTATAGAAGCCAGACCAATGGAAGCACCAGCCAACAGGCCAAAGGACAGAGCAGAATATGGGTTTGTAGTGCCATCTCAAATAGATCTCTTTTTATAGGATAATGGGTTATGAGGGGTAGACAGAAGTCATTTTGGCAAGAGAGTGATTTAGGTGACAGCTGCAGTGATAAAATGGGCCAGATGGAATGAGTAGAAAGTGTTCAAGTATGCTTTACAGCAGCTGATAATGTAATAGCTGCCGGATAAAGTAATAATCATTTGTCAAAATGTAATAAAATGTCTTTGAAAATGGGTTGAAATGGAACATAGCGTTTAAATTTATTAGTTTCTGGCTAATAACGTAGCATTATCAGCATAACATTATCAATTTATATTCATTGACATTATTATCATAATTTATTTAGATTTTTGGTCACCTTTAAGGGGTGCTCTACCACGTTTTATTATCCAGCTCCACCCACTGCGTCTGTTGTTGTGACTGCTTGATAGTACAAAAAAACACATTTGTCCTCCACTGCTTCACTTCACTATTTCTGCTGGCAGCTGCCATGAGGCCAAGCTAAAGAAGAAAACTAAACATCCAAAACTTTGACATTACTCCGAACCAAACTAGGTAAATTATGCCATTTGGTAAATGTCATGCCTTTGGACTGCCATTAGTTGATTCCTCTCAGTTTGTGAAATGGGTTTGAATCCCACTGACTTTTACAGAGCATTTTAACAAAGGGCAGCTCCACATGTGGGCCAGGTGTTGAGGGACATGCATGTGAGACGAGTGAAGTCTTGTTATTGCAGTTCCAATTCTAACATGGTGGTGTTTGTCTTCAGAGAGCGGCTGGCCAAGCGGTGTGACTTCAAAAAGGCACTTTCATGGCGGCGCGACGGAGGAATCTCACAAACTTGAAAGAGACAGTGAGAGACTGTGCCTTCTGCTGGAAGTACAGTGTGACATTAGGTTAGGATGGAAGGTCTGAACGCAATCATTTCCCATCACCAAGGACACTTCAATTTGACTGGCTTTAAAGTGTCACCTCAGACATTACTTAGTTTCGAGATAATGAGGTATAAAAGGTGCATGGGTAGGCACAAGTCATTTTCAGGCTGGCGGTTGAGAAAATGGGCTGCTGTGATAAAGTGGAGCAGAAGGATCAGCAAAGAAAATTGCACAAATATGTCCAGTATCGTTCCACCCACCCTTTCTGGCATTCTGACCCCTGCCATCCTCGGAGCGGATGAGTGCCTCCCTGCACCAGGGACCCTGGAGATTGAGGAGATTGTCTGGAGAACCAAAAGCATGAAACCAACTGATAATGAAATATGGCTGGGTTTCTACAAGGACAAGATAAGTCCTGCTTCTCATCTCCGTCCCGCCAAAGAGCCGTATGTACTTAGATAGGTCTTTTTACGGCCGTATTTACAAACAAACCAGACTGGACACATGATCATCATTAGAAGCAATAACAAAACACCATCCAGTTTAAGCCCTCACAGCTCTCACAGAGGCTGATCACAAGCTCAAATAATTGTCTTGTAAAGGTAGGCATCTCAATGAAATCCTATAGAAAGTGTATTGCTGACAACTACATACTCAGACATCGCCTTGGTCATTCCCCTGAATGACAAACACAAATTTTCAGCATTTGATGGATGCATTTACGTGGAAAAGCACAGCTTAAATTGTACAAGAGCTGTAGCACAATCAACAGCACAAAATTATTTAAAAAGAACACAGGCATAGGTTTGCCTTGCCAAAAATATCACTGCAATTCAGCAAGAGAAACTGAATCCTGATGTTGAAATTTGGATGTTGTTGCCGTTTAATGTCAGGTATTTGGCAGTAAAATCATGGCTTACTTTTAGACACCACCTTGATAACCTTTCTGTGTGAATGTTTAGTGTACTTCCCTGATCTCAAAAACAGTATATAAATGTGTCAGGAAACTCACATTTCAATAACCACAGGCTATTGACTGTCTGGTATGTTGAACTGATGATTTTTTAAAAACATTACACCAGTTCTCCCCATCCATTAAAGCCATAAAAGGTTTGTTTTGCCAACTAGCGATGTACAGGAGGGTTATAGCACACCATAAGGTGATATCAGTACACACCCTGTACAGGGCATCACATTGAACAGGAGCACAGATGGGCTTCTCACATTCAGGGCCATATCCAGGATTTCAGGAATTCGGAGATCATGAGTTGATGTCCCCCAGACACAGAGAAGAAAACAGTTATTTATATTTTATTTATTGATTTACCAATTAATTGCTATATAATTCCAACAGCAACCAGGAAATGATGGCCCAGTAGAATAAAGCATTACAGTTTCATTTCCCAGGATGAAAGTAAAAATGCTCTTTCAAAGCAACAAATTCTGGTGGAGATTGATAAATCATTTATTTTAGCTAACCTAAAAGTAGTCAACTTTAAATATACTGTCATGTAAAACTGAAATCACCCTGGTCCAGGTTGCTAAAACCCACATATTACCAGAAAAAATACGGAGGTCATGATCTCAGTGGTTGCTACAACCCTCTTGTCAGTCCTTTCTACGGAGCAGAAATTCTGTTAAATGCTACAACCACATAACACTTTCTACCACTTAATGCACCCCCCCACCCCGCCACGATACAAGATGACAAGGACTGTCACTTATCTCAAAAGGTCGCAGACATAATGATATCTTCTTGTAAAGCTTCAAGAAGATAAACAAGCCAAGATCTACTCTTTACAAAGCCTTTTGCTGACAAACTACATTCACATGCAGTGAAACCATTAATTCACTGAGTGATGAGACAGAAAGAATTTTGATGCTGTCTGAATGTTAATAGAAGTTTGATGTTGCTGGTAAGAGCAAATTAGCAGCCTTTTGTGACAAACTAGAGGCAGATATGAATTGTCTCTGCCCTCTGTGACTAGTACAAATGATAGATCTTATAACTTTTCATAAAAATGGTAACAGGGATTATGGAGAAAGCCTCCAGCACTTTCCATCAGCTGAAAAAGGCTATTGTCTGAAAATTTGGTTGACATTAGTCCTGATGTGCTTCCTGTATAGATGCTTCCCTCCCCACTCTGTCATTAAGTGAGCGAATGAATGCATTTCAGTAGTGTAACAGGGGTTCTGTGGGTGGATGGAGGCGTCATGTTCCAGGATGGTGGCTCTCATTTAGTCAGGTTGGTGATTGGCATTTTGATTCATCATGAATGAGAGTGTGTTGAGAGCTAGGCAGAGGAACTGAACCCCCCGCCACCGTCACATTGCATTACCGACTCAGTGCCATGGTATCATCGCATCACATTAGTCTTAATGAACACAAGCGAGTCGACTGAGGAGAGAGATAATCAAACTTTTATTAAATGTCTTAATCTTCTGTACATGCATAATGTAATGGGAAGAGAGATGGGTCTGTGATGCCTGCCAGGGGACCTTTACCCCAAAATATGTGAAAGTATGTGGAAGCAAAGTTATCTATTGACTATTAAATCTATAAATTATTTGCCCCAGTGCAGGAGCTCAATGAGCAGCTCCTCCGTGGAATACAATGATGTAAATACAGAAAGTAAAATGCCAATACCAGCCAAGCCTGTTCCCTTGAGAAAACAACAGAGATGCATTTCAAATAGTATGTTCCTTCAGTTCATTTGGTTATCATACAAAAAAAATGCACTGTAGCTCACTCCACACATCTTAGATGCAATAAACAGAGCAGCTAAACATCTATCAAATATCGCAGAGACATAACTTGTAAACGAATTACAGAAAGCAAAATGCTTTTTAAAAAAGAATCCACGTATATACTAGGCGAGGGTTTCACCCTAAAGCATTTCATCAAGGACAAGTATAATACTCAGATGTTAACGTTGAAATGCGTAAAGCATATAATTGGTATCATTTTAATTTGGAAATATGAGTCATTTAGGTTTGTAGATGCCCTACAGGGATTCAAATGTACCAAGAAAGTATTGGAAGAAAGTAAATCTGGCACTAATGTTCATTAATAAAGCACCAGGCTTTAACTTTTGTTTTTAAGAATTGAAAAATAAAATCTCACATGCATTGCAAGGCACTATGCCCACTTTGGCTGATGGTACTGTAGCAGTAATTATGTTGAATTTGGTCCAAGTGTGCCTCGACAGAAGTTTACTGAAGAAACCTGCACTCAGACACAATTTAGACATTGCAGCACTGGAGATCTTTTTAAATATACCTGGGTACAGACTTTTTTCAAACCTCTAAACAAGTTTTAAAAGACTGTGTGCGCTTGTTTGTGCAGCACATACATTCATTTTACTTCTGCTTTTTGAGACCTCATCAAAAAAAAATAAATTGAAAAAAAAAATGAACAATCTAAATGGCCTATATACAGTACATTTACATTAAATACGTATATGATGACAGACAATCCTCATGAGACTGTCGGAGAACATTAGCCCCTAGTTCGCTCAGCTTATACAACAGATGGAATAAATCCTCCTGAGGGAGGAATGTTTTTAAGGCTGTGACGCTGAGGACGACTACTTTACAGTTTCACCTCTAACAGACAGAAGAGACAGAATCAAACAGGTAAAAGGCCGTGCTGCTGGACTTGACCCAGGGCAGGAGCAAAGAAGAGAATACAGATGATCCATTCATCAAGGGGAGACTGGGTTGTTTGTGGGGGGGTGGTTCTACCTCGTCAGCTGACCCACAACTTTCAGCAGAGTCTTGTTCTCCTGTTTGAGTTGCTCATTCTCATCTTCAATGTCATCCAGGTCCTGCGAAAAGGGGCACAAAGGACAGCTGTGGTGTTGGCACTTTCCAGACAGATTTAGACACATGAATATTCACAACCCTGCTTCTATACCTTTGAGGGCCCCCGTCAGGTTGGAGTGTTAGTCTGAGAGTTAAAGCGGGCATTACTTGTTGCCAGGCTTCCCCCTCAAGCCAGGCTGCCTTGATAGCAACAAATTAGACATTAACAGCTTCAATTAGTTGCAAACGAGAGTGGCTCTCAGTTGCCACAGGGTTGTCTCATCAAAGTGACACTCCTCATTTTCGGTTTCTTCCATCTCCGGTCATGATTGCATGGCTGCTGAGAATGAGCCGAACTCCACTTAGAGAAATTGGCTTTTTGCATAGACAAAGTGGGCTCTCGTGTTACTTTAAAGCGGCTATAATCAATATTGTTATCAGGGTTTTTCTTTAATTACCTAGACTGTGGCGGGCAGTCTCACAAAATCCTGAGGGGAACCCTGATTATCATAACGATGTGAAAACAATGTGAAAGGGGTTGCTCATAGTGATCAGCCTACAGAGAATTAGCTCCCCACTGCTTTACAGAGCTTTAAAGTGGCTTCAGCTCATTGTTCAGCTGTCTGGCCTGAACTTTATTGTTTTAGTTCACTCTCACCTGCTGTCTTAGTGTCATTTTTGGCTGTAGCAGGCAGCTGTTTACTGAAGGAAAAAAGCTCTAAAAACCCACAATAATGTTGCTCTGTATGTCCTTGATGTGATGTCCATTTTTTGTTCGCAACCTATTTCTCCAAACCCCAGGTGGCCAAAAGAAACAAGCAGTTATTACAGGTCTAACCTTTGAAAATGCTAAATCTACTACTTGCTTTATCATTAGATGGAAGATATCATCTGCTTCCATCACATGGATGTGTGTGTGCTTACAGGGTTCTGCGCAGACAGGATTTCTGTCTTCAAAGCGTATCAAGAGGGAGCTTTATGTCCGGTTGTTGAGCTTTATCTTTTCTTTCGCTTCCAAATAAACTTCTATAGTGACTGAGGGGGTTCAATCTTCTTCTGCAGAGACAGCAGACTGGATCAGCTGTTATCTCCTGCTTTCCCATCAGGCCTTGCGGGAGCCTCTCTCAGGGACATTTCTGATGGCTATCAACGCGTTGACCGTCCTCACATAAAGCCCTTCTCTTATGACCTGCTTCCTGCCCATGTGATGCTATCAATGCGGTGTCTCCTGCAATATTGCACTCGTACTGTTTGCAGACGGGTTGTGTAGAGTGTATCATAATGACTCAAGGGTCAAGATAATAACCGAACACCACCCATTCGACTGCTTGCTCAAAATGTACACATCACTAGCCGCTGTATGTTTTGGCAGAGCTTGATCTCTTGTTTAGATTTGATTGGCTCTGCAGGGGAGAGCTAAGGTCTTTACTCTCTGAATTTGAGACATGAAAGTATTTCAGATCTATCCCCCTCCTGCTACGTTTCCCTTCAGAGATGCCAAAAAACAGAGATGTATTTTACCACCAGCCTCGGTGACCCAGAAAACACGGGCAAAGTCTGCGAGTTGAGGAGGGATTGTTGACAGTCTGGGGCGAGAGGGAGATGAGGGTTCAGAGGGTTCAGAGAGTTTTCACTCTGGCTGCTGACGATAAAGAATCCTCAGCTTACATGAGTATCCCCTGACCTTTCAACCCTGACCACAGTGTGAGGAGGAAACAGGACCCCGACCCATGGGGGAATACCAAACTTAAAAACACACCTGAACCCCAGATAGAGGGTTCACATTAGAGTGAACCCCCCTGCCCCCCAACCACAATCTGTCCCTAAATCTGTAAATGTCTTAACATTAACATGTCTGTAAACAATCCCCAAACCTATACTTGTTTTCATTTAACTCCTGAACCTCTGGCCATCCATTTCACTTTGGCATCATCTGTGCTGGTCACAGGCTTTTCCTGATAAAATGACATTCTCAAGGCTGAGGCTCATTTAACTTATAAAATAATGTACGTTATAATGTCTTATTCTTAATCCTCTTTATCCCTGATGAGACATACAGCTTCGACAATCTGTCTCCATTGAGACCTATCTTGTGCTGCATGTTGTGCCTTGACCCATTTAGGTCATTATAACACGGTCCATCCTAACATAACTCTGCACCTGATCCACTAGTGGAAATTGGACTGGGAGGGATGGAATTAAATACATATTTGTCCTACTAATGTTGAAGATGATAAATGTTTGGATTGAGATTGGATTACAGATATTTCTTATTAGCTAAGCTCAGCTGTTACTTATAAATTCATCCTTGAAAAAAAGGACCTGCTTTTTGAGGGGGCATTTTCGCCTAGTAGTATTTATTATTATTATAAATCAGCTAACAATAACACTTGATTGATGTTAGTTTTGTCCAGTGAAGATGTTTATTATTCTGTGATGTTTAAAACATTAAAACTATCAATACTAACCGCCTCAGATTCACTGTGCTGCAGTTAGACGACAAGCTTCAACAGCTTGAGGGCTGTTTGAGAAATGCCCCTTATCACACTTAAAAAAAAATAAAATTATTAAAGTGAATGAATGAATGTGAAATTACACAGTAAGTTTAAGGTTAAAACTCACTAGACTCAAAGTTTTACGTCTAGTAGATCTTTGAATTCTGCTGGACTTGTACCAAGCCTACCTTAAAACATTCTGTCTGAAAGTAAATCAAAAGAAAGTAGAGTGAGAGATTTCACCTGACAGATATACTGACATTTAAAAGTTGAAGATTGTGTTGATGGTGTTTTCAGCTGCTACTGCACTATTTCTTACTTATTGATCCCTCTCTTTCTGGCTTTATTCAACAAAATGAAAATACCCTCAAATTTAAGCTGACAAAAAGTCAAAGAAAGTCCTTCAATTTGCTTGAGACGTACAATTACCTCTCAAATTTGTACCCACCAGGCAGTAAATTTGTTTTGGTGGATAAATCAATAAGACATTAATGTCACATGCCAAACTGACCACTAACTTTTAAAGCTCAAATGTCATGGTAATGCATAGTGTTTAAAATGCAAATTGCACTTAAATGCCTCTGAGTAAAAATGTGCAATTATCTTGTAACAAGTGTGTAAATCGAAGAACAGATGTTTGTTAGTGTCCTAATCCTAATGGACTGCCAGGAAGTCATCGTAGCACACAGCTATTATACACCACTCCACTAAAATGCCAGATGATGATTTACAACCCCCACAAGCCACCTACACATGAAAACAACAAAGGAACGCTCAAAATATCAAGACATCAGAGCAGAAAATTACATAGGCTGAACTCACTCTGTTCAGTAAGTCAATTTCTTCCTTCAGCTTCCCGATGAGGTCGTCTTTGTCCTGGTGGGCCTTAAGCAATCTGCTGTTCTCCTGACGCTCTCGGGCCAGCTCCTAAAAAAACAAACACACATAAATTAGTTATTACATTTGTATTTATGTTAATACACTTTGCTATTGGACTAAAAGCTGCCCTGTAATTACTTCAGTTTTACGAGAAATGGTAATTGTCAGATCCAGAATGCCTGCGCTTGAGCTGCCTGAAAGGAAAAACTCTATATTAACTTTTTAAAAGGCTAAACACATTGGGACTAGGGGTTTGAATGGGGCGGCTGCTGCCCCAAATGAAGGAGTTCAAGTATCTCGGGTCTTGTCAACTGCAGAAATGTGGTCATTGTACCAGACTGTTGTGGTGAAGAACAAGTAGAGCACGAAAGCCAAGCTCTAGATTTACCTGTTGGTTTACCTGACCCATGGTCATGAGCTCTGGGTAGCCATAGAAAGGCTCGCAGATGAAAGCTGTTTTCTTCACAGTTGGGGTTCACCCTTATAACAGGTGGGGGTGTTCTTGAAATGAAGTAATTTGTACAATGTGTCGTCTGACCATGCCTAAAGTAAGCAAGAGGTGCAAGAGTGTTTTGAATAGCCACACTTGATTACAAGGCAAAAGGCCTGCCTTCATAGAGCAGGTGAGAGGTTATGATTCGTGCCAATAGGGATGGGGTGTGTAATTTTGGACCATGGACCAAGGACATTCACAGTGTCAGTGTTGACAAGTGACAGAAGTAGTTGTGTGAAGAATGAAAAATTTGAATTGTTTATTTTTGGAAGATTGAGAAGGTTTAGGTTAGAGGGTTTCAGCGACTGTGTGTTGATCAAATAAACTCTGTCGGATGCTTTAAGGAGCTCCGACATTCGAAAACAGCTTGGAGTAGAACTGCTGCTCCATCATATTAAGAGGACCCAGTTGAGGTGGTTTGGCCATCTGATAAGGGTGCCTTTTATATCCCACCTGGCCTGGGAAGGCCTTGGGATTCCCCAGGAGGAGCAACAGGAACTAGCTACAAAGATAGGCATCTGGGCTACTTTGATCAGCCTACTACCACTAAGACCTGAACCAATCAGAAATGGATTGTAGATTGAACCATGTAAAAAGGGTTGAATGTACGTCTTCCACAATATGTATTCTACATTCCTATATGTTTAATTAGGTGGATAGAAAACCTCCAAACATTTCAAATGCAACTGTCTATGGGGGTGGTGATGGCACATAGATAAGATGCTTGCCTTTGGTGTGGGAGACCTGGGTTCAGTTCCCACTGTGACCCATCCACCATTGTGTTCCTGAGCAAGACACTTAACCCCTAGTTGCTCCAGAGGCGTGCGACCTCTGACATGTATAGCAATTGTAAGTTGCTTTGGATAAAAGTGTCAGCTAAATGAATAAATGTAAATGTATTCTGTATGAATTTATCTTTAATTCTGTCCAGCATTTGAAAGCCTTGGATGTGCCAAACCTACAACTGCAAACAGCTGTATTCAACATTTGAGAATATTCAGGCCTGTGTATTAATTTGTTGCCACATTAAGGTCCAGCTTGAGAGTACTCTACTGTGATGAGACTGCTCTACTGAAAGCACATTTTACTTCCAAAAACATCTGGTTAAGACTGAGTCAATAAAAAGCATTGTATTTTTCTGACATGACAGTTCTAATCAAGTATATAATTTTCTATTTCCTAATTCAACATATTTTTCTAAATAAGCAATCTGTAATAATGAACACAACAGACTGTCAGTGAACAATGCTTTAACAGTTCCTTTGTCACAGTGCTTTTGTGCTTCCTTTAAAATTGTACTTGCTTAAAAGCCAGTGTGTTCCAGTCTGTCTCCTCCACAGTGAAAAAAATGGATATTGTTCCTTACTAAGGGAGACTGTATGTAAGATTCAACATGCATAAATGATAATGATGATTGTGTTTATGATGGAAACAAAGATCAGACCAGGATTTCCACAGGTTTCACTTTCTTTCTGTTACAGATAAGCATGAAATTGTTTCCATAGAAACCAACCAGGCAGGTACAGTAGAAGGCACAAAGCATAATGCAGCGGACATAAATATGCCCACCTATGAAACTACTAATCCCGGTACTATAGATAACTGCAGCTTTCAAGTCGTATATACTCTCAACTAAAACACACCTGAACAAACATCTCTTGTACTCTTGTCACACCAATACGTTATGCATGCTGTCTCCATTAGTGGTTTCATTCTGAATGGGTCAACATGTGTCATCTGACCTGGCTCCATGACTCTCCTCCCAACCTGGTTTGAGGTTATACATTACCTGACTTTGGAGAACAAGTGTTTCTGTGAGTGATGCGTATTTATGATGATCAAACATACTGCACATCTCTGTACTTGTGAGGTTTTTCAGCAATGCCTAAAGGACCTAAAGTTGCAGCCTGGTGTCTCGGACCGGTGTCATACACACTTCCTCTTGTATGGGAGTGAAAGAAACAATGTGCAAAAAAGTATGAAATGGGATTTTTAAAGTGTTTCTAGTCATTTGACTCAAAGAAAAACCTTGCACGGAGAGTCACTGAGGTCACAGCGGTACTTACTTTAAAACCTTTATTTGAAAACCACCCAAGTGACATTTGATTCCGAGTTGAATTTCTACAGTGGCAGCAGAGAGGGGTTGAGTGTCTGACGGTGTATCTGCACTGTAAAAGGTCATCTCTTCAGCAACGCTGAGGAGAACTTCTGCCAGTGCTGAGCCACAGTTTCCAGCCAGAAAATCAGAACTCGGGTGGCAGCTCAAAGGACTCAAAGCGGTGTGTCTGATAGAGGCTTTCAGTCGACCAAAAGACTGTTGTTTAGACTCCTACATACTCAGGGAGCATTGAAAAGTGTACAGGATTTAGTATTGATAGCAGATGTCAATCATAAAGCTGATGCTTCCTCTGTGATTTTACATTTCCATGGTGCTTCGGGTCGATTTAACTGTGGTTGCACCCAGGGAAGTATAGGAAGGAAAAGCCACTGAAACTCAGCTAGGGATTTACTTCGCTAAAGGATTTTCTTCAGAATTCATATCCTATTTCGGGGTGCAACTGACAACTTCATGGTCGAGCAGTAGGCACAGTGGAAGATGAGTTTACGCCACAGGACAGCACTTTAGAAGAAGAAATCATGTATGTTTTGGTTCTAGTCAGGACAGTAGCTACCAATAAGGACATGCGGCCCTGTCCTCAGTATGTGTGGGTTTTACAGATATGAGTGGGAATTTATATTCTATATTCTTTAATTTGACTTTTTGTATGAAATGTTCTGAAATATTTAGTATTATTAATATTAAAAAAATATTCCTGGCAGTGTGAAGAATGATTTTAAACAGCTTTTACTTTAGGGTTGAGCTGAATAAAATCCAAAAGTGAAAGTCATTTGGTTCTTATTCCATTGTGGTTGCATATTTAGCAGTGGCTGCTGCTGTAGCAGTAGGAAGATGAACTGGTGATATACTGTAAAATGTTAAAACTCCACTGGCAAGATGTTCCATAAAATGTTAAGCCTGTTTGATACGAAAGACTTCGGAGTCCCGCTCCATATGTAGTTGCACTCTTAAGAACAACACCATGACCTTCTCGCAGCAGGGAGGAGATAAAACCTGCCAACATGTGTTTTCTGACTCATCTGGACCATGATACTGAACAGTTTAGTCTCAGAGCAGATGCCCACATTGACTCACCTTTTCAAAAGCAAAGATTTGAAAAAATAACATTGTTTTAAGGCTGGCATTAACCTTTGTAATGGAAACCCGACAAACTCATGTGAGTTATATAATGAAATGTGATTATTTGCAATTAACAATTATTTGCCATCTTGTCAAGAGTTAGATATGAAGATTGGTACTATTCTCATATCCAGCAGGTGATTAGCTTAACTTAGCATGAAGACTGGAAGGAGGGGGAAACAAGTTAGTCTGGTTCAGAATAAAAAATTAATATCTATTATTCACCACTTATTGCCTTGAGATATTCAAAGCACATATTTTATAGTAAAACCACAACATTTTACAGTTTGGTTTGTGTCCATGTGAATAAGTGAACTTAAGAAATACTGGTCACATATATTTTTTTCAGCTTCTCACTGCTTCCAGTCTTTATGCTAGGCTAAGATGATCTCTTCCTGGCTCTAGCTCCATAGTTAATGCACAGACATGAGAAAGCGCATTGATCTTTTCATTCAACTTTTGGCAATAAAGTAAACCATGTAAATGTATTTCCCAAATTGTCAAACTAAACATAACTTAACTGGCTTGCGTTTGTATTGGCGGAGTATTAATTAGTGCCAGTAGTGACAGTACCTGAGTAGTAATACGGTCAAGAGTCTTACCTTCTCCAGCTCCTCCAACCTTTTCTCCAAACTCCCTGGTGCTGTAGCTCCTCCATCTCTGCCGTGACGGTTGTGTCGATGTCTGCTATTCCCACCAACCTCTTCCTCAGATCCTGGCCCTGCAGAGCTGTTACAAAGAAACACACAAAAACATAACTATACAAGTTGAACGCTCATGTTTTGTTTGTTTATTACTTACTTACTACTTATTACAAATTCTTCACATGCAAAAGAAAGTTGGGAAAAAAAGAGTGAATTTTCCACTCTCCAAAGTGTCAAATACTGTTTTCAAACTTCAATGGGATGACACATCCATCATCAAAAGAACAGGTGGGAATATCTTCTGCGTGTTTGCCCTTTCAATTAGGCATGCATTATTAAAACCCTTCTGCCTTTTATTCCATTAATGGAGAAAAGGCCGTCAAGGGTTTGCAACATTGGTGCAAAAAGGATTCTGATTAAGAAACAATTTACATATTACAACTTCAAATAGGCTCAAGAATGGCAGCTGCAACTTGTGCGTCACTGTTCTTAAGCTGGTGAGAAAAAAAAATGGTTTTAAAGCATTTTGTATGCAGCTTGAGCAGAACATTAACCTTATCTCTTCTTCACTTCCTTGCTGCTTAGAGACGGATTCCGGGGAAGTTGGGAAAGAATATTTGTGTGCAGTTTATTTTCTTACTGACCTTATTTCAATAATTATTGACGTGGAAACTTGGAATGAGTTGCTGGCTCTGTACCTCCCCGACTACAACAACTCCCACTCCCTGGTAGGAACAGATTGTGCCAGGTTTATAAAATCTCCCCAGGAATCAAATTATTGGGGAGCCTGTAGGCATCAGTGAATTATCTGAAGGGGGCTGTCTGCATATTTCTACAACTGAAACCGACAGGAAAGCTGCTGGCAAGACAAAGGACAAATATAACTCCTATGTACCATCTGCATTCCTTTCAGGATCTGCCAAATATGATGTTCCCATTATTAGAAGATTTCACAAAGTACTTTTAACTCTGAGATTGGAGAGGCAGTAATGGTCAATATGGTTAAAAATTGTCACAACATAGATTTTCTGTTGTATTTCTCTAGGCCCTGCGATGGACTGGCGACCTGTCCAGGGTGTACCCCGCCTTTTGCCTGATGTCCGCTGGGATTGGCTTCAGCCCCCCGCGACCCTGTACGCAGGATAAGCGGTTGACGATGGATGGAGGGATGGATATTTCTCTAGCATCTCTTAGCTTTTACTGGATAAATGACAGTGTAAACACATGGGTGAATTTTTAGACTACACCTTGACACCCCATGCTAACACTTTCTTAAAAGGCGCTGGAAAGTTTCTTACTGTGACTGATGGGATACTAAATGACCACACTATGTTCTGCCAGAGTTAGAATAGTTTTAGTCATTTTGAGATTGGGAGATTTCTGTTTTTTTTGTTTTTAATCTCTTTTCTTCTCACTGGTTTGACATGGGCAGTTGAATAAAGGTGATGTCATTTATTACGGTTCACCAATCAGAGTTTAGTGGTCCAAAACTCCTGAGCTAGCAGTGTAAACAGCAACACTGCCCTGGAGCTCTGGGCTCCCAGTCCAGCAGAGTCAGCTAATATAACCCTAGGCTGACTGGCTAACTGAGCTAATTAGCAGACAGTAAGCAGCAGTTACTTTAGCAACAAGTAAAGCTAAATCTTTCCATCAGGAAAGTTATTTTGTCCATAAAATATTATCAAGTTTCACAAAAATCAGTTAATAAAGTCTTGTTTTTGTGCAGTAATCAGCAGGGGCCGGCCCCCAGAAGCACTCCTAATTCTTGTCTCATTTGTGGTCTAATAAACAGTAAATTCATCAAATTCAGTGCCCAGTATTGCTATATTCCAAGCTACAGTTGCTGTCATACACACATTGTGTCAACATGTACCAAGAATACCAAGCTAGCTTCTTCTTAGCTGAAGATCCACAGTTGGTGGGGTGTAATGTAGTGAAGGAAAGCGTTACACACTTCTTGTGGGTGATCGTCCCGGGCCAGTTCAGGACACCGACTGGGAATGAAAGAGGCACCGTTCTCCCTATTACAAGTCAGTGTACCATTTTTCAAGGTAAAATAGTTGTATGATGTTTCTTTAAAGGTAAAGAGCATTTCTGTAAATATTTACAAATAAGGCATTGTGGATTATCCGGAATTGCAGAGAAATGCAGTACAGCTTCTTTATTTATCCATTGTTAAGTGTTATGGTCAAGCGGTCTGGGTAAAGAATAAGAACATGGAAAACAGCTGAAGATCTTTGCAGAATGTGGTGAAATACGTGAAGAGGGCAAATGTACGTTTACAGTAAAGTACAAGATATTTCATGATAGATATGGCTTAAAGTTATGGTCTTGGGTAGTTGGTTTTAGCTCAGCAATCACTTTGATTTGATTGACTTTTGATTTATGTTTATGAGGGAACATATTTCAAACACCAAATATACCAAATATAAAATGGACATTTTCATATCGTCCAGCATGTTTTTTTGCTGGATAAACACTTAATGAAAAGTGACAAACTACAGACATGAGCCTCATGATGTAAACACAGGCTTAAGTTTCATATTCTATTTCACTCTACTCAGCCATTCTTCTTTTCTCTAGTGAGGTTTCTGTGCCATTTCTCATACACAAGCAAAGGCGGTATTTTTCTGTAGCTTGACATTTACAGAACCAACAGCTTATTTTCGCTCATTCTTACATAGAGCCAAACATTGCTGTGGCCATCGCTTTTGATCAAGAGGGAGTCCTTGAAACGTTCTTCTTGGCGCACGCCTACGCCAAGATAAAGTGCATTTCATTTGTCTCTCTCATTCACAGCTACTCTTTTTTTCATTTCCATTTTTGTTTTGTTTTTTTAAATTGGCATGAGCACACACACACGTAAGCATGCATTACAAAGCGTGACAATGAATACATCCCTTCAACATGATGCCTAAAAAGAGCCACATACAAAACAATGACATGCCTTGTGTGTTTACATCCATGCATGTCATGTTGTTTCTAGAGATATTTCCCTGGTCGCACACACACACACACACACACACACACACACACACAAACAAGAGTACTCTAGGGTGCTCAGCGGGTGTTGAAGCCAAGCCTAAACATCCATGGCCTCGATACTAAATATCACACCGTGGCCCATTAGCACCCTGCAGGGTGAGGTCTGGGGGAGAGAGAGGCTGAGCCAATCACACACTCTTGGGAGCCTCAGCAGGTGGGAAGGAGAAAGCAGAGACGCAAGAGGCTACAGCAGCAGCCACAGGTTTAACAACGTCTCTCACAAAAGTGTCAATGTGGAATGAGTCAAAACTATACTGGAAACCACAACACACAGTGCTCAACCATCTGATTACCACCATGCCTATTTCATGATACTTACCATTCCCTCAAACTCCATTCACAGTCGTTTTAAAGATGTAATCAGTAATATCTCCCAGTCCCTTTCCAAAAGATTCCGATAATTTATGGGTGGGGGCTTGCAAGTGTAGCTGATCAATGTCAATCACTTCTCTTTTATCTCCATGGCAGCTGATATTTCAAGCTTTCTAGATAGGCAGAGATGGCCCAGGTGTGTTTTGGTTTTGAATGCTCCAATCTCCAAGGTCCCTGATGAGCTACCCAAGATGAGCTTCAGTATGTACATAGTTTCTTTTTGTATTATTTCTTTTAAAAAAGGTAGAAGAAGCTTCAGACACTGAACTATTTTTGATACTGATGAAGTTTTGGGATGCAAGCTAACAAGTTAAAGGGAAACTCTGGTATTTTTCAACCTGTCTAAGTGACAAATTGGAACAACTATTTTTGAAACCGGTTACAGCAATGTAATCCTTTCTGGGCATATGTGCACCGCCAACGTATGTCCACTAAAAGTGCTTGTTTTTGCCACTGAGCAACAGTGTTGTCACTCTGTTCAAAGTCACCAGACTCCACTGACAAAAACAGTAATTTTATCTCACAGAACACAGGAATTGGTGGTCTACTGCAACATTACAAAAGGAGTTTTTTTGTTATTGCAAATAAACTGCTGCTTCGATATATTAGTTAGTTTGTGTTATTGTGTGACTTTGGGGTTTTATAGATCTGAACGTCACACAGACTTACAGAGACCCAACAATTCCCACCATGAGAAAGTGCTTGGCCATAGTGGCATGGAAAGGCTCCCGCTTAACAGGGAGAACCTAGACAAAGTGTGGGCCTCAATATCACATACGACACATTTATTTAAAAAAATATTGCAAATAAAGGCGG
>NC_060165.1:18871307-18924201 GCF_021292245.1 Micropterus dolomieu | reverse complement strand
TCCTGCCTGGTAACAAACCATAAATGTGAACACTCACACAAACACACGCACACACACACACACACACACACACACACACACACAAACAAGAGTACTCTAGGGTGCTCAGCGGGTGTTGAAGCCAAGCCTAAACATCCATGGCCTCGATACTAAATATCACACCGTGGCCCATTAGCACCCTGCAGGGTGAGGTCTGGGGGAGAGAGAGGCTGAGCCAATCACACACTCTTGGGAGCCTCAGCAGGTGGGAAGGAGAAAGCAGAGACGCAAGAGGCTACAGCAGCAGCCACAGGTTTAACAACGTCTCTCACAAAAGTGTCAATGTGGAATGAGTCAAAACTATACTGGAAACCACAACACACAGTGCTCAACCATCTGATTACCACCATGCCTATTTCATGATACTTACCATTCCCTCAAACTCCATTCACAGTCGTTTTAAAGATGTAATCAGTAATATCTCCCAGTCCCTTTCCAAAAGATTCCGATAATTTATGGGTGGGGGCTTGCAAGTGTAGCTGATCAATGTCAATCACTTCTCTTTTATCTCCATGGCAGCTGATATTTCAAGCTTTCTAGATAGGCAGAGATGGCCCAGGTGTGTTTTGGTTTTGAATGCTCCAATCTCCAAGGTCCCTGATGAGCTACCCAAGATGAGCTTCAGTATGTACATAGTTTCTTTTTGTATTATTTCTTTTAAAAAAGGTAGAAGAAGCTTCAGACACTGAACTATTTTTGATACTGATGAAGTTTTGGGATGCAAGCTAACAAGTTAAAGGGAAACTCTGGTATTTTTCAACCTGTCTAAGTGACAAATTGGAACAACTATTTTTGAAACCGGTTACAGCAATGTAATCCTTTCTGGGCATATGTGCACCGCCAACGTATGTCCACTAAAAGTGCTTGTTTTTGCCACTGAGCAACAGTGTTGTCACTCTGTTCAAAGTCACCAGACTCCACTGACAAAAACAGTAATTTTATCTCACAGAACACAGGAATTGGTGGTCTACTGCAACATTACAAAAGGAGTTTTTTTGTTATTGCAAATAAACTGCTGCTTCGATATATTAGTTAGTTTGTGTTATTGTGTGACTTTGGGGTTTTATAGATCTGAACGTCACACAGACTTACAGAGACCCAACAATTCCCACCATGAGAAAGTGCTTGGCCATAGTGGCATGGAAAGGCTCCCGCTTAACAGGGAGAACCTAGACAAAGTGTGGGCCTCAATATCACATACGACACATTTATTTAAAAAAATATTGCAAATAAAGGCGGGAAAGACACAAAAAAAATGGGGAAAAGGGTCCAGGTTGAAAAAGTACTATAGGTTTACTATAAGTACTTATGTTCTATAGCAACCACGCAAGGTGCCAACAGCTCACCAGAAAGAAACTAATAATTTACACACACACACACACACACACACACACACACACGGCAGGGCTTCCCCGAGCAATTTGGGATTCAGTATCTTGCCCAAGGGACTTGGGCAGACTGGGGGAGCCGGAGATCAAACCGAGATTAGTGGGCAACCGGCTCTACCTCTAAGCCACATGCACCCTATCAGACATGTTTCACTGCTCAAAAGCAAGACGATATTAAACGCTAGATATTTGAATAGAATTTAATGCGATATCCCCATTTAGGATGGAACACCATGTATCTTCGCTGCAAAATAGTTAAAAAAAAAAAAACAACATTACAAAAGGAGTTTTTGTGTAGAGCAGGGACAAACTATGCAAGGGAATGGTTTGAAAGATAAAGTTACAGAGACAGGGGAGGGTTGACATAAAGGGAGTAAATTAGAGAGACACACATCTATAAAGTTGCTCTATCAGCCATCTTGTGCTGCCCAGCCCACCTGGCAGGTTATCCATTGCAGAACTGCAGAGCGTCCAAGTGTGGCCAGGCCAGCTGATGAGAGCAGCAGCCATAATTACATGGCCAGATTGAATGTCAGCTGGTGAACTTGGCTGTTGGGGTTGGCCACAACTTCACAGTTTGGTCGCAAATAATGTAAAAGAAAATACACACTGGAGATTCTCAAAGGACTTCACCACCTGTAATGTTGCGTAACAGTTTGCGTTGTGAGGATTAATCTAATCAATAAATTGCACCACTTCCCACTAGAGAATGGTCCAGCAGCAATTCAGATGAAAACAATGTAAAACATTTATAGTGTGTGAATATTGTTTAATTGATACTGTAATATAAGGGAAACTGATGAAATAACATGTATTTTCATCAAATTTTGCTCTGTCAAAACATCTACAGCAAATTGTGTGAAAAAAAAAATGGCCCAGATTAGGTGTCTGTCCAAACATCAATCTTGATGGAGGTTGTTTGAAAATCTGAAAGCCCCTTATCAAATGCCAAAGCAATCTTGACCGAACAGAACCCCACATTTTAGACTCCAAACCTTTCAAAGCAAATGATTTACTTTCAACACTCCCTGCCAGCTATGGCAGCGAAGTGATGGTCTGAACAAAGTGTCGAAGGTCCAGATGGTGTCCTGTCAACTACTGTTCAAAACAGTCATCTTTCTTGAGCCCAAAGCATGAAAAGAGCAGCACAGAGGGGTGGAAAAAAATCAACAGTGATGCACCAGAAAAAGGCCCTCAGACCATTTTAGAAGGAATCTGCTCTCGTAAATAATGACTCAAAGTGCCGTTTCTCAGTCTGGCCTTTGTTCCTTCTCTTGACACATTACTAGTGATGCAGAAGCAGATAAACTCCACTCTACAGTGTCAGGATAATAAAATGAGTCTTACCTCTTGTGGCGGCCGCTCCCAGATCGGGGGGTTTCCTGAAACAAATAGGAAAGGAATACTTTCAGACCAAAAACAATAACTCAAGGGTCTAAAACTGCAGAACCAATGTAATTTGGAGCAGTGATGTCTCTAATTTCAAGCAGTAATGTAATTTCAGAAAAGCAGTGTATGTCAGAGTGAACTTTTAGGTATCATCTATTGTGTTCATCTGCCTTGGGTTGTGTTGGGTCACCAAAAAAGAAAAAAAAATAATCACAAAATCCCATCACGAGATAATAGAAATTTATCAAGAGCAGCACTTATAGAAAGCCTTTAGGTTGTGTACGAACGTTTGCGAATCGCAGCTGCTGAGCTGATATATAGATAAGCTTTGTTGCATTTAATAGTTCAGCAGGAGCCCTATAGCCCCAAGTTGTGGAAGGCAATCTTATTTTGCAAAATGGACGTGTATGTTTATCTTCTTTTCCCATTACTGTATGATCTAAAGGTTGTTTAGTTCTATACAGCAGTCATGCTCCAATAAAGTCGCCTTTGGTAAAACAGCGCCTCCCTCAAAGAATGAGGTTCATGTCACAGATGCCGTGTGATGAATACACATCTCCTCTTTCCTAAGGTCTTGTGCAGTGAAGGGTCCCGGGTTTGATTGAGGAGCACTGGCTCTGTTACAATCCATCAATTAGAAGTTGGCTTTACTGGGTGAAGGGAAACGTTGTGCCCGACTCTTAGCATGCACCAGCCTCTCTCTCTGAGTGACATATCATCTATTACCTGTGGGTGAAATCCCGGCCCTCATCTCCTCCCTGGCTCAGGCCGGGATGGATCAACTATGATGGTGGATAGTAAGAGGGCAGTCTGCAGCAGCACCGGGTCATGCATATCATACGTATCATCTGCGCATATGGCCTGGTTCAAGCAACACCTGGATTTAAGAGCAGTTTGATTCATTTTGTTTTTGAAACAGATATTTTCTAATTGTAATCCAACAGCTGTTGCAGATGCACCTGAAAAGGCTTTTCTAGCTCCTCATTCTTTCCCCACAAACTGTCTTATCAGGAATTTAATTGAAAGCAGGCAGATGGTGCTTCTAAACAAGTGTACTGTACTCCAATTTCAGAGTGAGCCTGAACCCATTAAGTTTATTACAGAGTAGAACCATGGAGTTGGTGTGCTTGAGACTTTTAGAAAATAAGACCCAGACCAAGTATAGCTTAAGGATTAAGACAAAAACGGAAGGTCAGTGTCACACATCTAGGAGTGCAAGTAAAACTTTCTTCTATTGAGTGACATGTCAGTTATTTTCTGAATTAACTGACTGTTCAGTCTATAAAATGTCAGAAATCTGTTGATCGACTAGGTGTTTCAGTACTATTATTACACACCTGTCCTAAGGTAAATAATTAGGTATGGAGAAAAAAGCAGCTGTAACCCCACGTTTCCTCTGACAGAGCGTCCTGTCAATACACATCATAGAGTAGAAATGGAAATGCTGTCTAAATGTAAATGTGTGTTTACTCTCTTGCTTCCACAGTCTTGTGTAACTTGAACAAACCAAGAGGATTCTTTGATCTTTTGAATATACAGCTGACCGGGAAACCCTGGCAGCTAGTTTTCCAAAAAGAACCTGACAATGTAGAAAATAACTGTTTGCTTTCACATTTCCCCAGAAATGTTACCATTTTGTAAGATCCAGCATGAGCATGTTTCATATTCAAAGTCTATTGGCCTACTGACAAGGGTCAGTGGACTGGATTGATTGAAAGGGCTGAAATATGAGTCAAAACAACAATATGAGTGAAGGTCACAGCGGTCAGCAGACGTTGCCAATCCTCCTTTGGACATTGTGACATGTGCAGTCAAAACAAAATGCATATAGACTGTAAAGCTAAAGCAGAGGGGGTTTATCTCCTGCACCCAATGGCTAGCACCTTTTTGACTGGTATAAATTAAATGCTGGTGTTAAAGATAAGCATTTCTGCAGCCACAGGAAAAAACTGCAAAATTTCTCCAAAAGTAATCAGTTACTCAGTTATATATGAGCAAGTCTCACACTACAGGACTAAATGATTAAATTGTTTGTTGTAGGGAAAGAGAGATAACTAATCAAAAGAATGACTGTGTTTAAAATAGGATATACTTTGATGGGCGAATTTGCGAATTAAGGGTTTATTTCCATCAAAACGAGAGCTGATTGTTAGAACAGGCAAAAGACAACAAAGATAGTTTTGGCGAATTAAGGGTTTATTTCCATCAAAACGAGAGCTGATTGTTAGAACAGGCAAAAGACAACAAAGATAGTTTTGGTGAGTTTGGTGAGAACATACAAGTATCAATAAAGCAACGATACAGTAAGAGATCTACAAGTGACAAAAGATAGTAAGAGCAGCAATAAATACTAGTAAGAGCTAAAATAATATATGGCATTAATGGGGTAAATACATAAGCATAAGCAAAAAAAAGTAAGTGTTAATGGTTATTTTGTTTCTTTCCACTTTGAATGAAGTGTCTTTTGCAAGGTAATATGACTGTTTTGCTCAATAGAGTCTGTTGGGCCATCGCACCCATTTGATTTGGTCTGAGATGCTTGTGCTCTAGTGCATTTAGTAGCAGTGAATGTTGCATACAGCTCCTTTAATGGCCTCCAGCTATTAGACCCTCTTCAGTGTTGCGTTGACTTCAGATTAGTTCAGAAACACTGCAGAAACAATGAAGAACCATATCTGATCTGTTTATAATCATCTGCAGTTTGTCAGAGTCTCACGCGAATTCATTATCTTGTACCATAGTCTGAGTACT
This sequence comes from Micropterus dolomieu, assembly GCF_021292245.1. Lineage (NCBI taxonomy): Eukaryota > Metazoa > Chordata > Actinopteri > Centrarchiformes > Centrarchidae > Micropterus > Micropterus dolomieu. Next base: position 18,918,634 of record NC_060165.1, on the reverse strand, counting down.
GCAGACAGTTTCAGGCAGTTACACTGAGGCAGCATGTCCACCCTACTGCAGATAGTTAAATAGAAAATGCCATGTATGTGTCAACCAGGGCTCCATCCTTACTATGACCTCTTTTGATTGGTAAACAAAGAGAATTGCGGTCACGCAGTCACAATAATTTATATGAAATATATCTTACAAACACTCAATTATATCAGTATGCGATATAGTCAAAATTACCATATTACATAAGGTACATACGTCTGTGGTTGATACGCAGCTGAAAATCTGAAATTGAAATCATATTGTGTTTACAGCAAACATCCCAGACTTCATTTCCCACATTACTACTGCAGCTTTTGGCAAAGTTTTTTTGCAAGTGTGCACCTCCTGTCTGGGATATGAATCTGTGAGACAAGGTCAGTGTAATTCATGTGTGACTTCTTCACTGCACACAATATAAGCTTGGGCATCTTTATTTATCATGCCTGAGCTGCGCTGACAGCTCCCATAAGCCCCGCTACAGCGTTTAGAGCTACTAAGGATACAGAGAGACAAATATCAACAATAAAAAAAGTGCTTTATCAGTGACCTTAAGCAGATTAATACTTTATGTGCATTTCTGTGTGTATGTGTACCTGTAAGAAACACTCCATGCCACTTTCAGACTTATAAAACACATTCAAATGTCTTGCTCGGACATTTACGGCTTGATGTGATCCACGATTTATGTCTTGACAGCTCTTTAAATTTAAAAATCTCTAAAGGAATGCCATCCAATTCCATGAAAAGGTGATCTTTGGCTTTCTATCCAGCCACTAACAGTGCAGCGCTCAGAGCATTTCTCTGCACAAAGCTGATAAAGATCACAATTTTACTGGAGGAATTCAATAAGTTCAAGAAAGAGGGCGAGATGCTCTTCAAATATGTATTCATGATTGGCATTTAGAAGATGCGGGCAGGCCAAATACATGAACCAGCAAAACTAGGCTACTGGAAAGTCTCTATCTTGGGAAAGATCACTGGCTGTCTTTTGTTTGAAAACGTCTGAATTGTTTTCCCATCGTTCATTGCTGCAATTTCTTTATGCCTCACACAACGTTTTCATTAAGATGCCTCACCTAGCTGTCTGAGTCTTTGATGCCGGCTGAAAATAGATGTCAAAATGCCAACCTGGCACATCAATTGAAGGCTGAAGATAAAAACAACACTAACCTGCAAACTACTCTGTAAACAGCAGCACAAAGGCATGTTAACCTCTTACCCTTGTGAACGTGAAAGGAACTTTTCCCTGTATTTCACTAAGGTTCTTAAAAGAACTAGTCTTGCACCTATGTAATGTCTGTACTAGAAAAAAAACAGGCTGCTTAATCTGCACTGTGCACCTTATTTTTTATATTCATGTTTTAAAGTGGTGATATTATGCTCATTTTCAGGTTCATCATTTTATTAAGAGGTTGTACCACAATAGGTTTACATTTAATTTTCAAAAAACACAATATTTTTGTCATACTGCACATTTCTGCAGCACCTCTATTCACCCTGAGTGTTGAGCACTCTGTTTTAGCTACGGAGTGAAGCATCTCACTTCTATTTGATCTTTGTTGGGAGTTGCACATGCGCACTAGGTACTGCACCAATCAGAAGCAGAGTAGGGCGGGTCCTGACATGCTGGTAAAGACGGCTTCGGTTCAGCTGTACATGTTCCCGAACCAGCTTCGCAACCTAGACTGGAGCAAAAGTTTCATAGTGGTGAGTTAATGGTTTGTAACAAACGGATCTTTTCATACGTAAAGTTTTAAATGTGCACCTTCTCTAAATCACAGTAACAACTTTATGTCCATTGACTGCCTAACGTTTGGTAGAGAGGGTGGGGCTGAGGGGAGGCAGTGGGTGGATGTCACTTTGTGTGCTGTAGCTCAGTGTGTTTCTCCACACTAGCCACTAGGAGAGCATGATGACGCAGATAGTTTACGGAAGTAAAGGCTGGACTACAGTCGAGCTGTTTTCAGGCAGTTTAGGAGCTGTGTTTTCTGTTGGAGATGATAACTCCCTTTCTGGTGGACTTTTTCACTTTGCAAATCTATTGCATGAACTAAAAAAGATATAACACAATAAAGGAAAGGGAAAGGCCAAAAAGCTCTTTAAATGATAACTGAATTCAATGATCAGCTCTGCTGTAGTCTCCTTTGGTTTGCTGTGACCACTTTGTTTAGTTTCTCACCAACTAGCTAAAATGTTTTTGCTGGTGGCTGTCCTGTCAAAGATAAATATTGGTGTGGCTTATATAACAGTAATGCATGAAATCTTGAATCAACAAAAGGTGTGAACGGTGATTAAATGTAGTCTCAGGCAAAAATTCAGTTTGCTGCTAGCACAGGGAGCTGCTGCTCGTGGTTGGAAATGCCATGTGATGGGTAGTGAACATTTGCCTGCTGTTCAGACAAGATGCTCTGCATCAGCAACATTTTTTGGACTGAAAGGTGCTAATTAAAAATGCTAATGAGGCTTGTTAAAAAGTGCTGGATGGAGATTGTAGGCAGTTATGTGCTTTCCATGTGAGAGAGGCAGAGAAGAGATCTGAGCAGCTATGTTGTGGACCTGGCGCCACATTAAATGCAAATGATCCCGAGGAATGTTCCATATGGTTCTGGATGCTGGATCACTGAAACAGGGTTCCTTGTAGGACTTACATACCAGAGGGAGGTAAGGCCTGATAACCAGGAACACATGCCTGAGGTGGGCCTCTCTGACTGGCCATCACTGAGTCTGCACATATCAGATAGATGTGTCCAGTCACACGAAGAAGAGATGTGTGTTCATGCACAAATACACATCAGCACTATAAGCAAATTTAAATGGAACACAGGTCCTTTGAAAGAGATGGAAAAATGTAATCTAAATCATCTGATAAAATATTTAATAACCATGATCGTTTGTGGAGTTTCCATTATGTCTTTAGCAGCAGAAGAGTTACAGCTTATTTTGGTTGGGAAATGCTCTGAGACCTGGGGAGACCCTACAGCTCTGAACACAAGCTGAACTGAGCTTTTTTTTTAAAGAACTTTTTGTCCAGATATCTTCATACCAGACTGGACGCTGTATATCATAACGGGCCTGACATGGCAATTGCTTGTCTCCCCTTGATAAATGGGGCCCGGGAGGAACGGCACATTTTTGGGATGCTCTGTCTCTACAGATGTCTAACTGACAGCTCTGTAGTAAATCCACTGACCACACTGGATCTCTCCTGCTCTTTATTTCTCCCAGTCTGCCTCCTTATGAGCACGCTGGCACAGGACCCCCGGCAGAATATAAATGTCAGTTTTATATGAGTGACAGTGAGACATCTAATGGCTAGTTTCTGCATAGCCACATCTGGTCTGCATTAGGCGTTATGTTGTAATGAAAAGAATAGATTCAGCAGGCATGAATAGACATATTCTGTTTCAAATGATGGACTGTGAATCTCTTCCTCTAAATGGACAAACTGTGAGGAAGCTGCAGAAAACCAATTCTACTGAACTGCCTGTTGTTTGCCTAGGCGTAGACTAGCTGATGTAAATAGTTGAATCTTTTGCTTTTTATTTTTTTTATCCGGGCCACATCTCAGCAGGTGCTGTCACAATTTTCCTGTTAGTGTGGTGTTTGTGTCGATATTTCATACACAAGCCCTCGCTTTGCGTAAACAGCTTCAGACGGTTCCAGCCCAAAACAAAATAAGCCTGCTGGTGCATAACAGCCAATCCACCTGGAATGCAACTCTTCGCTGCATCCATAGGAGTTGTCAGAGCCGTCTGATTTGTATTTTTTATTTCTTTCAAATAGCAATTTCTATGTCAATCAGATGATGTTTTACAGAAATACAGAGTGGAGGCTGCTGTGGTTGTTACACAGCTGGATGCTTTTCATATCCTCCGTGTGCTCAATTTCTTATTGAAAATCACTCCGTGTGTATTTGAAGTAAGTTTGAAATTACATACACTGCACTACTGAATATGAACTACTGTTCTCGATAAAAAAGAAAAAAAAAAAGACTCAAATTATGAGCGTGTCATTTCTGATTTGGTTTCAATTTTACTAATTCATTTATGTCCTCACTCTACAGACAGCTCCTGGTCTTATTTGGAGGAAGAGTCTCTGCATGGGTTGACTTTTATTAAATAAACTTGCCAAGATTAAAAGACTCATTTTGTAGACATCAATAGTCGCTGACTCACATAGTTAAGAACCACACACCTTATACACAAAGCAGATCCCAACACTGGCTTTGAAATGAAGTTTGATGAATGTGGCTCTTAAGTTTGTGGACCTTAGCTACACAGAGAAACACTAAGTGGTGTGTAATGTAGAAATCATTGCTTTGTTTCATGTTTGGGGTTGAAACTAATTATATTCATTATCTGTAATTCCATTGATATTTTACTTAATTGATTACTCGTTTAGTTTGTAAAACAACAAAGAAGCGCAAGTTGACATCTTCATATTGCTTCTTTTGTCAAATATATTTAATTTACAACTGAAAGAAAACTGTGAAAAGCAGAAAATCCTCATTTCAGATATCCTCACATTGTAGATCCCCTTTCAGTCCATCAGTTAATCAATGAATGCACAATTCATCCCAACACGCAAAATACGTCTCTCTATAAAGTCTCATCAACAGTAGCTGCATAGAAATAAGTTTATGTCACACTTTGTATGTTCAACCAGCTTCAGGAATAAGCAAATCAAAAGGGCACAGACTTTAAGGTGTTTCTTTTTGCTTTTAGCCGATTTCACGGTGATGATGAAATACTGAGACACCTTTGGGTTTTGCATCACTGCAGCTTTTCACACAAACTCAGCTCCTGAGCTCTCTGGGTGTCTCCTTGAGCAACAGTGCCTCAGTTTGGCAGCACTGATGTATCAATCTGTACAATATTCTGCTCAAGTAAAGCGTGGAGGAGAAGTAGAACATCATTTGAGGCAGAAAATACCGACTGGAATACACAGGCACTACTGCAGACATCATGTCTCTTCTTGGATGTTGGAAGACTTTTTGGCTATGAATAAACTCTCTATGAACTCAGTGTTCATATTGAACATTGATTGTTTGTCTTCATTGTATTGGGGTGAAAATCTCAAACACATGGGTAAATACCACCAAAACTATCCACAGGGTTAGTCACCTCCAGAGGTAGAGTACATGGAAAAACATTATGAGTGTGTAGCTCTCTCCTCCTACCTCCTGTCATGTCACGTTACGTCTTACCATTAAGTGGGCAGTGGCGAGGTCAGCTGTCATGGCCTCATTCTGGAAAGTGTTGGCTTGAACCAGCTCCTCCTCATTCCTCCGGTCCTTTTCACCTGCGTCATCATCGTCCAGCTCATCCAGGCTCTGAGAAAAGAAGAAGAGAATGACAATGGAAGACAAATCATTAGACCAGCCATGGGTGGAGTAGGAACAGTCACAGATATGTTACGTTTACATGCACACATGAAATCGGAGAACAAGTTTATATGCATAGAAAGAAACACCTTGGTGTTTGGGGACCAAATTTGCTACATGCAAGCTTTGGCTTACAACTTCAAATAATGCCTTCATGCTTATTGTGACACATTTCATTAATCAACAGCAAACCATTCATAAGCACATGAGAGCCCAGTAGGACAATTTTTTTTTTAATCAGCGATTATCAGTGAAATCGGACACTTGCTGTGCTAGAAAATGGCTTTTGTGAAACAGACCCAAGGTCACTCTTAAACCTGTGGTGACATGCTTTTCAGTAATCTAATTTCTTCACTAGCCAGGGCATATTTTTTTTAACCTTGGCTGCATATTATTTATCTATATCGAGAGAGAGAGAGAGAGAGAGAGAGAGAGAGAGAGAGAGAGAGAGAGAATAGTATATAAGTGTTTATTTATTGTTATTTTTTTATAGACCGCCAGTTTCAGTCTTAGTTATGAGTTTATTATTTTGGATACAAAGATGCATGGCTGTGAGTGAACATGGCCAAGGAATCACTTTTCTCTGACAGAAACCTTGCTGTTCTAATCAGGTTTCTCTAATCCCTTACTATGATTTTAAAGAAATCAGATTTCCCATTTACATGATGTAAAGAAATCAGGTCCCTACAGAGAGCCAACAGTAAACTGGGTCACTTCAGTACATGTTAACGCTCTGACAGATGTGTGGTGACAGGCGAGGTCATTCCCACCATAACAGCGTTGTTGACCTCTGCCTCAACACGCCTAAGGTCTCCTCTTAATCCTCTTAAGACATGATCACATTCACTTCCAGGAATCCCTGAGGAGCTGCAGCTCGAACACTACCACACACTAGATGGAGTTGAGCAAGGCAACAGGAAGACAGTCTGTTCGAGGGCCTTTCACCTCCTGGGGACAGTCAGAGGGGATTTCTGACCAGTGGAATGTCCCTTGAAAACACAATAAAAGACATGTACAAACATACAGAGAGCAAACATCCCTTTGACAGAGGAATCGGGGGGGGGGGGGGATTGCTTTCATTATTTAGGCAGAGATAATGCACATTGCCTGGGAAAACCATCAACTTAACTCATTTCAATCTTAGCTTTATCATGAAATATGTGCACAGCCTCAGCTTCCTATTTGCAATACTTTACAGTGAACTGTGCGGTGGAGTTAACGGGTTCATCTGTCTAAGAGGTGAAGATGCATTGCTTAAAACAGAGCTCGGCATTAGGATGGATGGTTGGATCGTGACGAGAGACAGATATCGGGGCCAAACTCCCAGGAGGGCCACAATGCAAACCAGTCTTTCCTGCTTCACGCTGCAGGGCAAACAAAAGGTACCCGCTCAAAAGGCCCTTTTCGTGGTAAAAATAGCCTTACAAGGTTAACAAGGAATGCGGTCATTTGCAAGGCCTTTCCTGCCAAACGGTTTATCAGTTTTCCTTGGGGAAAACGCCAGCCCCTTTTCTTTTTGACTCTTACAGTCTAATGCCAGCCCTCTCTCTCTCCTGATACAACTCTGTGCTCACCAGTCCTCTCTCTGTCTCTAATATGCATGTACACAGGAGAAGACACAATGTGAACAAGCCCTCCAATAAATACTACCTTATTTATGTCAGAGAGGTTTGGATTTCCATAGTTTGTGGGGTTCTTAAGAAACTTTAATTGCATCCATCTATGTGCACACCCACACAAGCCTACACAAGAAATATTTAGTTGCCAACCTGACACAGCATCATTTCAATATTAAGACGTAACAATATGTGGGAATTGAAGTACAGAGGTTTTGGAGTAAAAAAATAAAAAATAAAAAAAGATATTAAACAGAAGTCTGTCTGTGTCAACACATAGTGAATTGTGCAGTGACTAACCACTTTGCTATGCACACAGTTGCCTGAAATGTGGAATTGGGAATCTCAAAGTTTATTTTGGATAGAGATGCAGCCCGTTTTGCCCTCCAGTATTCCAAATTACTGTGCATTTCTTCTATTCCAAATAAAAAGGGAAAAGGGGGATCTGCGTGCAACCATATAAGGGATGTTTTTGCTCTCGACACCATAAAAATAAATCTGTTTATTTTTCTGGCCAATTTCTTACCTTGGGAGGGAAGTTGTGGAAGGATCAATGAGTGATGCTTTGACACATGTTAGAACTTAACAACGTGTTCACATTTAATAAATTTAAGCAATAAATATTTGGGATAATTTTTTCTTCTTTTCAAAAAACAAAACACAAATAGTGTTGTAGGATAAGAAAAAGTACCGTTCTTTAATATGATTTATGGTTGATTTTAACAGATTGATATTCTGACTGGACACATTGTTTTATTGAAAACTATCATGATTTTGCACCAGTATGACGGAGATAAATGTGAATCACACTTTCATCTTAACATCAATCTGGAAAAAAGTGCTATCACGTCTGGCTTTTTTCACCTAAAATAGTCATTTTAAAGTATTCTACTGTCAATCTTAATCAATTTTGGTTAGCTGGATGAATGCTCACAAGATGCAACTGATTATGTCTGATGGAAGCACATGGGTTAATTAAAAATATACAAAACAATTCAATATTTTAGAATCACACATTTATTCATCTTGGAAATAAAGTCAATAGACAATTAACTATGATTAACTGCCCCCTAATGAGCTATAATTAAGGTAAATCCTGTAAAAAAAAAAAAAAAAAAAAAAAAAAAAAAAAACAGCCAAAAGTTGTTATAACATAACTTTACTAACATTGATTCGTGTGATGATCATATGTGCCGAGCAAAAGAGATTTTTGGGGTTTATTGGGGTTAAACTGAAAAAAGCGGACAGATTTCCAGCTTCTGCTTCCTGTTTACAGCAGGACCAACGGCCTCACAGGATTGTTTACTTTAGCAAGACAAGTAAAACAAGTATCCTGGTCTGCTCCAGCCTCAATACCCACGTCCGTCACTTTTCACATGAAGAATTAAAGAAGCTACATCTGGAGCAGAGCTTCACGGTCTGTTGGAATGTCTGTTGTGGTTGGAAACTCTCTCTTTGGGGAGGAAAACGATCAGTCGTCTATTCTAAAGCTCTTCCCCTGGCTGCCAATATCTGAATGCATCTGATTCTTTGTCTGCAGAACAGCAGGCAGTGTGCTTTAGTTCTCTACAATGGAATTTTCCTTTTATGTGACTGTCAAAGTGATGGTGCCTCATGGTTATCTTGAGTGAGCTGAGAACATTGTGTGCCAGTAGACCTGCAGCATTAGAGTATATAAAAGAGGTAAGAAACGATGGACTGCCAAATTCTGATGTCACCCAAATGTTCCGCAGCAAGTCGACTCAGGGGTGGATTGTATAGAAGAATTTAGCAGATGGTTTACGTGCAATTTCTTTTACGTGAACAGGAACATCTCACACAGACGTGAAATAATGAGCTCTAAAGATGTATTAAGTAAGAGGTGATGCTCCATAAGAACTTCTTCACTATAAAATAAGCTATGACACAGTAGTAAGAGAGAACATACAGTTCTTGATAGCAATGATGGAGTTCATTTAGCAATAAAGCAGAAAATTACAAGCAGAGGTCAATTTTGAATAAGAAATAGGGGTCTTACCTAATCTACATATATCTTTCACACATTGTGATGGCCTAGCCTCTCTTAGGTTTTCCTTCTAGCACATGCATTTTTAAATCTCTGATTTGTGACATCTGCAATTAAATAAAAAATCGCTTGTTACTCCCTCCCTTATTGTATACATACTTTACAATTGTTTAACACCAGATAACCTTTCAAACTGACTCCACAGAAAACAGGCTTCTAACCAGCATTCATAAAAACCTTCTATTCTGGGTTCAACACTAAATAAAAAGTTTCATCTTTTGGCACAGTCATATTGAAATTGTATTTGATTAGAAACAAAATCCACTTATTGACTTGACTTGAGTAGATGTGAGACAGCAGTCTGTAAATATTTAATAAACCCTCTCTTAAAATGTATCATAAACCAAAATAGGAATATGATCTAAAATGTCTTTCATGATAGCTTACTTATATGTTTGGAATCATTGTAGTCTGACCAGCTAAAAATAGTAGGCTGACTGGTTGGTTTGTTCAAACATCATTAGCTGTAGCTGGTGTTTATTTTAAATGTATATATTTAAAACTGAGATAAGAGTACATTTAAGGCTTGTCAATTTGGTTTATTTATCAGCCCAAACCCAAATACCCCCTCTTCTTCTAAGAGAACCCAGTTAAGATCCAATATGAACATCCATGCTGCCTTGTCACCCTGCCAGTACCCTGTCCACTTAGTCCTCAGATTTATCTCTAAACAAGCAAAGGCCACCTCCGCCGGCGGCACACTCTTATACAGCAGGCTTAATGACTTGTGTGTATTAATCACATGCCACTCGCCACAGCACAGTGACTTCATTAAGATGATCTATTAGAGAAGAGGGACGCTGGCACACTGATGCCCAATGTCTTTTAACCAGGACTGCAAGTCAGCGCAGACAACAGCACAGGTATGGCAGAGATCAAAGTGAGGACATCCACCCCAGAGCTGCTGGCTGATTAATGTAACACTACAGACTGCCAAGGTCAGTGTTAGGTCCAGCAGAGGTACGTCAACTCTGAGCCAGAGTTAGACATCATTTGACAGCATCAAAAAGGTGTGACTGGACCTTCACTGATCTGCGCCACAAACATGAATAAATATTAAATTTATTCATATGATAGTATTCTTTATTTGAAATTGCATAAAAGACCAATCAGGAACTTAACCAAACTAGCTAGCTCCAGCCTCTCATCCAAATATCGTCATGTCCACACAGTCTATGATCAAGAGTTACTGGTATGTCTGTGCAAAAGGTTTAGAAGTGGTAGGTAATCAATGCCTGCACCCTTTTTATTTTAGAATGAAAAAAGGAAGAGTGTGCTGTACTTTTCTTGGACAAACTTTTTTTTTAACCAGATGTTGAGTTCAGGCCAAAAAAGCAGCATACTTATGTTACACAGATCAACACAGAGCCAAGGAAGAGGAGTAACAAAAGGAAGAAAAACACAAAAGGCATTAAACAGATTAAAACCCATTTCTCAGCAAAAACTAAAGCTGTACATTTTCAAGATTTAACACCACTGCATTTAAGATTTATCACCATTGTCAATACCCTGTATAGCTTAATTCACTCTTTCCAAAATCTGCCTTTTCATTTGATTCGAATCCCAAAAATGCACAACAGGGGTTTTTTTGTCAGAGGGTTGTTTGGGGACAGAGTCGAGTCAAACAGCGTACAAGACATTCTCAAGAATCAAAGCTTGTACTGGCCACAAAGCCCCGGGATTCTTTCTTTAAGACTGTGTGTTTATCAAGTGAAAGCCTTGCACTTTTTTGGCTTTGAGCTTGAAGTCGGCTTGACCCCAATTTTCACTCCAATTGATACTATAATATTTTAATCAGCACTCACCCAGACCTCAAAATTAAAGGAGTATTCTGACAAACAGGGGTCCGGCTGTGATTGTTGACCCAGAGATAGCAGCATCAGCATTCCTCTGGATGTGTCAGACAGAGCCAAAGGACTGAGGGGAGGCCAGTCGGACTCAGCAGGGCTGGCTAGAGATCTTGGACTGTCTTTGATACATCTGTGGGAAACAGCCCTTGTAGCACTTTAAGTTTGCCAAACTTGTTCTCTGGTCTATAACCTCCACAGTAGGTTGGAACAGATTTGTAAAGAGTCTGGTTGAGGGTGTGTGTGTGTGCGCGAAGGGTTGAGAGGACAGAGGAGTTTTAGCAACTTGTGGGGGGGTTCACTCTGTATAAATGGGAATTTACACTCCAACACCGCAGACCTCCACAGAAAACCACAAGGCCCTTGCTCAGTCCCCTGCTCAGAGAAGTCTGGTCTGGCAAGAAGTCTGAAACTAGAGCTGACCGATACCAGGCCGATGTCAGGCTGAGATCGGTGTCCGCATTTATGTTGGCATATATGCAAAAGTATAGTTTACAGCTGGATAGCAGCCAATGATAGCACCACAGCAACAAAAGACAGATGTTTCATACATGATAAGGTCATACTGTGCTTTCAATATATTACACATTATAGAAAAACACAGTTTTTACATAACTTCCATTAGTGTGACAGAAAGCAACAATTACAGTGAGCAGAAGGTTTGCAGTAGAGATGTCTCTGCAGTGGTGGACTCATGGTAAATAAAACAAGACAATGTGCCCTCTAGGGTGCCCCAACGTGTGAGGAAATGTGATGTGCCCTAATGGGCGCCTTTCCAATGGAAAAATTGTTAAGCAGTGCCCTCTAGGTGCAACTTTGTGTGAGGAAATGTGGTCAAATGCCCTCTGCAGGGATTAATTACCACCGGGCACGTGCCCAGGGCCCAAAGGAGCCCATAGAACTTTGTGATTAACTATTGCCGAATTTATGCTGCGCAGAGGTGTAGTTTCTGGGGGAGCTCGAGAATACCGATCCACTGTGCCATCTTTCGTTGATGCTTGAAAGGCATGAATTTCCAACAAATACACGTCAACACGCGTTGTTCAGTTTTTGCTCCCTGTTGCCCCGCAACGTGAAGCTTGTGCCCTTTTTGTTTGTTTTTTTTACTGTTACTGTATATAACTGTATGCAACATGTAGTAGCATTTTCGACATATTTCTGACTACTTGAGTAGAGAGGAAAGAACAGTAAATGTCAAACAGCTTGCAGTATGGCTAAGAGAGCTCTTTAACATGGATTACAACACAGCGAAGTGTGTACACAGCCAGAGGAAGACCTTAAATAACCCCTTTCCCTGCTTTAAACAGGATCACTGCAGCCCCATGCTGTGCCTGTGACCATCAGCAGACTGTAATAGTCTTGAGACTGTGACCCCTTTGCGTGGACAAACTGAAAGGCTTTAGGAGTAATGGTAGTTTACCAAGCTTCTATAAACACCACAGGCACGGCACTGTACCCATCTGAATATTAATCCAGTGAATCACTATATCAATCTGAAAAACAGCATTGCTTTGCCTGTCAACCTGAGGTGCAAAACAATCATTATCAATTCAAACCAGTATCCAGCTGTGAATGAGTTCTGACGTGCTTATTGAAGGCAGGTGAAATTAAGAATTGCAGGTAAGCAACACTTAATGAGTCAAATGGAAAAATGAAGGGTTACATGACAGGCAGTGTAAAACTGTAAAAAGTTGCTAATGGATGACATTAACTAAATTTGTTTAATGCCATGAAATTATTCAAGATCATGGAGAATTGTGTAATTATATGGCTTTGCCTTGGATCCCTGATAAATATTTAGCTAGTGGTTTAATTTATGTATAACAGATTTGTTTCACATAACTGCAGAGAAAATGCCAAATCTGTTGTGCTTCTCAAATGCCATTTCTGCCTCTCAAGATAAAAACCCATCCACTTTATTCCTTCCAGAATTAGGGATTTTAAAACATGTCATGTGCTACATGTACCTAAATGTTGGTTATGCATCCATGGCACCTAAATGAGGTAAAAATCTACAAAATAAAGATACAAAGTAAATAAGGTAAATTTACCAGTGTTTGAGTGCATGCAAGTCTGACACATTTCCTTTTGGTTCATAAAAAGGTGACGACCAATTCCTTTTATTGTGTTTTGTGTTCCATTTCCTCCAGGTATAAACACTGTCATACCAGGAAATAGAAAGCAGGCTGAACTCTCCTGCCCTGTTGTGCTGGAAAGGTTTTTGTGTATTTGCTCTAGCCTCCTCTTCATAAACACTGCTGACTTGTTTCTCAATGGAGGAGATGCAGCGTGTAGTTAAAGCCCCATTAGTAGGTCACCTGTTTGTTTTCTCTTGCGTTTGACCAGCCAAAAGACTGTCCACAAACTGACATTGATTGGTCCATGTCACTGACCAGCAAAGAGGTAGAGGACTAAGACAATTGTGGATAAATTTTTTGTGTCAGGCTGAATTTTGTATAAAATTATGCATATATATATACACATATTTATAATCAGTTAGATGTAAAAGTGCTGCCACAAAATCCTTTAGCGAGAATCCCGTAGATTCTGAATGATGTATACCATATTGTCATACTCTTAAAAAGGACCATACCAGGCCTTTTTCATGTTCAGCACATTAACTACAAATCACATACACTTTACAGCTAGCAAGTTTGCAATTAACTGTGTTATAGAAATTTGCTGTTACAGATATCTACTTGTTTCTGTGTCTTAAGCGTAGTACAAAAGTCTTTCAGCCGATGGTTGAAACCTTAGTTGTGAAATCCATCAGAGTGAACCTCAAGTCTGCATTCACTTTGTCAAAGTTATCATTATGATGTAACCTAGTGCAGACTTTTTAAATGATGTCCACTTAAAACTGCATTAACATACAGCTATAATGTAACGTGATGTTCATTATGATTCTGCCAATTGAATTTCAAACTGTACAGTAATGAATGTAAATCAATGGCTGCCTGGAATAGTGCAAATACTGAAAATGTGAATACTTAATTTGTTGAAACTGACCCAAAACCTGGCCCTTATTGAGAGATACTGATGCTTCTAAATTAAGGGGACATTTAAGAGGAAAATAAAAAGCTCAAGAAGTTTGAATAAATTGTTAGGTTAGTGAATATAAAACAGCATTTATATGGGAAATCTGATGACTATGGTTATCTGCAGAGTAAAACAAATGTTCAGCCATCCTGCCCATACTGACAGTCATCCTCTTAATACATGACATTGAAAAATAGCTGCTTTCTCCCTCAGTTAGGACAAGAGCTTTGGGCCGTCGTGAAAGAGGTAAGATAGTTTTAACATCTGTGTACCGACCACAGACCAGGATGACTGTAACTCAAGCCAGATAGAGATGGCGGGGGCAGACTGGTGGTAATGGCTGTAAGAGTGTTTATCCAGGCAGCCTCTCCTGAGTCCTGTGTCCTGGTAATGAATCCTGTTCCTACAAACCAGCAGTAATAACGGGTTGCCTGCTGTACAGAGGCTGCAGGGGGAAGTGGACCTATGTTTTGTCTAACCCCTAATCTTGTTTTCTCCCTGATGCTGGCATGCGCACTTCTTCCTTCCTGTCCTAATGTTTTTTGCACAGCGTGGCACAAAGCATAAACTCACCAGTCCTACCATGCTGCTGTACAGAGGTAGTGTTCCAACACTTTTACTATACATGTTTTTAGTAGCACTCATGGCAGAAAAAAACACGCCAACTAACCCTTTTCTCTTCCAAACAGATTTAGAAAACCACACAAGCAGCAAAAAAAAAAAAATCATACATTGAGGAGAAAGGACAATGAAAATCCAGGAGGCACAGAGGTAGCATCCAACATCCTGCGCTGCTCACTCTCCCTTCATCTAGTTACATCGCTCTACTACTGGCTATCTAATAAAAGACATAAAAGGCTAGAAAGAAAAACAAAGAAAATTTGTATAAGAAATGTATGCGCTAATCTGTTAATATTGAATATTAAAAATCTTTGATTTTCTTGCATGGGATCGAGAAGTTTCCAATCTTGAAATATAGTTTGACAAAGTAAAAAATATCAAGTCAAGGTTCGCATACTAGCTTTTATGTATGCTTTAAACTGTTGCTGTGTCTCAATTCTCCCCCGTCCATTCTTACACTTCTTGTTTTGAGTGCAAAAGTGCATTCACACTGACAACTATTGTTGTAAGTTCAAAGCCAAGCAATACCCGGATGGTACATTCATAACGGTCAAAAAACTGAGAGCGGAACACTGGACACTTCTCACCCTCAACGTTTGCCAACTTGGCTACGTAGCAGAAGCAGACGGACCACAAACATATCTTTAAACTTGTGAAATGGTGGGAGAGGATGCTGCAACGGATGTGATCGTAAAAGTAGAAGTATGGTCATTTTTATTCACTTTTAATAAAATTGAAGTCTAGTTAGCAAACAGGCCCGTGATAATCGTGGCCAAACGATGGCAATAATGATCTGCCCAGTAAGAATTTGCCATTAAAGAAGAAGAAGAACCAGCAGCAGAAGTGGTCGAACGCTGCGATTGTCATTTCCGGTGAGTCCACCACATCTATAGTCAATTTGAGACAACATTACCCCTGTTGTATAATGTACAAACTACGCATGTGTGTACTAACGGAAATGTCCAAATTGAGACACAGCTTCTATCTCATGGTCTTCATCAGCAGATGGAGTTAATACAGACCGTTTTTTTGCAAGGATTTTTGGACTGTAAACTAAGGTTTTCAGTGTCTTTTTGTAGCACAAAACTAGCAACTTTTGGGTACACGGGTACATAAATTAAACATTTAATAACATAAAAACTGATTTACAAAATATATATTAGTATTTACATATCTGGGATTTCTGATCTGATAACTGGTAGCCTCAGTCACCATTTTGAATTCTGTATGAGCACCAACAGAGGAGTCACTTGAGTGCATGAACTGTACATCTGACTTTATGCATTTTTGACCTTGAGACAGATGGATAGGAAGGAGATCTTGTACGTCAGAGTTAATAACTTCTTATCTCATGGGCATTTTATCAGCAGACTACACTGTGACCCCTGATCCCAAACTGTGGCTGGCAGCCTCAGATTCTCCATAAATGTACTTCTTAGAATGTCTGGTATCTCCTCACGTGTAACATCCCATCCTTACCCTGGCCCACAGCGTGGTGCCAAATCAGTTGTTTAACATCTGGTATCCCAGACCATTCTACTATTTTACCCACAAAGCCTCTTTAGTGTGTTGGCCCTGGGCTACCTTGCAATCTGGCATGGACTGAACCGGTCCATTTGACAGAGAAACAAGCCCAGCACTTATACAGGGAGGCATTGTGTCAGCAGACCCTTCTCACGATGGACACCTCACAAAGAGAAGAGATGTCTTGGACCATTGTGGAGCTCTGACAGTTGAGGAGCAGAAATTTGGGTTTATCTAATGAGAAGGAGAGAGTCAGAGAGCCAAGTGCCATTCAGTGCTCGCTGCCTTTCTGCTAGGCCATCGTGTTTCTTGGCTGCAGACGCTGGGTTTTCTTGGCTGAGGGCTCGCGCTCATTCAGAGCTCCAACAACTCTGGGACTATTCAGGTTTCATAGACCTATCAAAAGAACCACAGACATGCTGGGCAGGAGTAAAGCCAGGTCCACGGCATCCAGGAAGCTACAAAAGTGGCAGCAGTAACCACAGTGCAAATGACTTTCACACATTGTCAGATTGCTTGATGATACTACTGCCCAACATCCTCCAAAATGTAGAAAGTGGCCAAACTGTATTTTTTTATTTTTTTTTTTACAAGCAAAAATAACCTACTTATCCTATACACTACAATCCTATCCACAATCATGTTTAGGGCTCAGGATGTTTTAGAACTATGGTGGCAAGAAGGCGTCAGCGTTTGGTTTTAAACCTGGAATGATAATGTTCCTGCGTAATTACACTGCATATTCCAGTATTCAGATAATTTCTTTTAAATAAAGAATGGCTCGACATGGGCCAAGTACACACTTTTCAAAGGTTTGCTCTATCCCTATCTCAGACACAAACAGGTTTGTATAAAATAGATATAATATATAAACAAGTGACACACCTTCACGAACAAACCAAAAACAAGAAGAACAAGATTAAACCAATTATAGCCAGTTAAATTTAGGTTAAGCATTTGTACGTGATTGTCTTAATAGGGTGAATAACAACAGGCATAATTGCTTCCTGATTTACTGCATTTCTATTCCAAAGAAAGGTGTCCTGTTACATGGCTCTCTGCTGCACATTTATTCATCATCACTGCTTAGCCAAGTTTTGATAACATTGCTCTATCTTCTTTCTTTTGGGTTTAGCCGAATCAGTACTGGTAGTCAAACAGTTAATTGTTTTTACTAATTCTGATGTGAGGAAATTAATGTGACAGAATCTCTCTCATGACAGTGACTCAATCTGGTTGTTCCAGTGAAACTAGGTCATTTCAATTTCTGAATATGTTGGGTGTGTAGCCACGTTGCATATTGTGTCAGGTTCTTAGTTGGAGCCAGTTCCCAATTACCCAGAATTGCTAATCTCCGTATAACAAATCGTGACATTGAGGTTTGAACTCACTGAGCTTCCGTCTACATTATGCAAGTATGCGTTTATAGTATGAACCCGTAATTTGTTAATTTTTAGTTGATGATATTGGTATTGATTGTGTTGGTTGAGTTAGCAGCATGATGTCACCCAGTCACCTGATTTCTTGACTCTTTGCTAAGGACCACAAAGGAAATAAGCCCTGGACATGTGTTATACTTTACATTTTTTAAGTTCCGTGGGATTTGATGTCTTTTTATAAACTGAAACTATTTTCATACAGGGCGGAACACAAATTATTTCCTGCAGCTGGTGTGAGAATGCAGTGCTTTTGATTACACCAATTATCGCATTATGCACCAGAATCAGCTAATGCTTGCATGTCAAAAAACATGTGTGAAGCAACAAGCGAGCAAACTGTTGCGTGGCGAAACGGAGAGCACACTGTTCTTATTTTCTGTCAAAAAAGGAAAGAAAAACAAAAACGTTTAAAAGAAAAGAAAAAATACCAAATCAACAACTGAGTTTTTGTGGAAACTTAAAGAGATTATATTTGCTTTTAATTTATTTTATTTTCAGGCTCAAACAATGAGAATCTAAGCCAGGGTTCGATAAGAACCAGAATTGATAAAAACTAAATAACTCTCAATACTGTGGGTGACTTACTGAAATACTAAGCCCTAACATGCCTACATGCCTGTGTGGAATAATAGACTTCTGCACAGCACAAAAGACTATAACTGAGAGCCTGTACCTGCTTAGTGACTGATTATAAAGACAGCTGTTGAGAGAACAAGAACTGGTGAGACAGCCCTGCCCTCAGTGAGTATGTGTGTGTGTATGTGTGTGTGTGTATGTGTGTGCATGTTGAGTGACCGCTGGGCAGCTGGAGAGCAGTAGCAGCCTGAGGGCACCTGATGGCAGTGCTTAACCATCCCGTTTCCCCAAACAGCACCTGAATAACACACCTGTTATTAAAAGGTCTGTGGTGTCACATCACTTGGCAAAGACTTGTGCTGCCATCATGGAGTCTCACTGGAGAAAGATCAAAAACTGTCCAGGAAAATACAACTGTCGCTGAATGGTCAGTAGGCATGTGTGGGACACCTATCATCGTATGATGTTTGTGCCAAAATGATCTCAGATGACCGTTTGTTGTTTTTTTATATTTACTTTCTAGCTTTTCAGTTAGTGTCCCATCCCCAATAGTATAAGCCTGTAAACTTCTTTTTTCTTTAGTTAAGGTCACACAAGATGCCTTTAGCTGTGGTCTCTTTGAGGATGTTTTACATAGTAGCTGTTTTAGCTAGCTATCTATTAGTCTAATTTTGCAGTACCTTGATGGTTGGACTTAGGGCTGTGCAATATGACTAAAATCTCAGATCCCGATATAGAACATTTTTTGTAAATTCAATGAAAAATTTAATAATTCTCTGCTTCATAAAAGGTGGGGTATGCGATTCTGTAGGAATCCAATGACATGACTAATACCATGATAGAGTGAATGATACAGCAAGTGTAACTAATGTGAGCTAAATTGTGGGTCGGCAAACAAAGCAACATGAGAGGACAAGACCAGACAGTCCCAGAGCAACACAGCAGCTCCAGACAGCGATACTCACAACTATCCTGCTGCTGTAGCTAACATCACAACAATGCCACGTCTTGTTTAACTAGAAAGTAAGCTGAATGTCCGTGGGCAAGTCATTAAATGTTACCTGACACACAAATCATGGCTGGAACTGCTTGAATAGTGTTGTTTGGCTCATCCACACAACAGACTTCTCTCTCTCTCTCTCTCTCAGGTATGAGCACCTCGTTTTTGCTTGCATGGACTGAGCCCTCCTGTACCTTCCCTGTAGAGCCGACATGTGTGGACGGACCGTGGTGAAGTTAGTTTTAAGTTGGATATTCCGCCAGCGTCTGTCCAAAAACAACTAATATCCAACTTAAAACTTTCTTCACCACGGTGCAAAGCACTGTCCCCTCGTGGAAATATTACGGTAAAGAGTAGAGCAAAATTGTAAACGATAAATGTTTTTCTATCAAATTTATGTTGTCATGTTGCACTGCCCTAGTTGGACTGCAATAAGGCTGCCAGAATGCTCTTTACATCACCTGAAATATCTGTTCACCTCTGCAACCACAGCAGGCTCAATACTGAGTGTAATGCAACATTTGGTGGCATTGACAGACACCATCAAACCAAAATTCCTCAATTTACTAGGCAGTTTATTGGACAATAAGATCAGCTGGACCAGGGAGTATTGCCTGTAAGGTTATACTTTTGTTCTCATGCCCATTAAACTGATAGCTTGTTTGTGTTACTTGTGAGCTATTTGTTGTGTCCAAGCTTGGTATTAAAGCAGACTTTCAGATACAGGAAATGTCTGGCACAATTTAAAATAAATCTGACGGTAAAAGCATTCCTATAGAGGTACATAGTTGAGCCAGATGGGAATGTTGTCTCTTTCAAAACAGAGGCCAGACAAATTTTGCATGCAATCAAATACCACACAAAAACATCGTGGTCCACTCAAGATGCCAGAGCGCTTGGGTATTGTAGTTTGCTCAGAGCCTTGATCCAGTCATTAGTGAAGAATGGCTTCAAAAGCAAAGATTTCCTCCTGAGATTGTTGCCTTTTTGGCGGACCTGGCCTGTTGGGGTAGGAATTTCTAAGCCTAAATCACAGCCTAATTATGGAGATAGCGTCTTGTAGAAAGAAAACAAATACCTCTGGCAAGCCGCCTAACCTGCAGCTTCAGAGCAGGTCACAATTGAATTATTTTAGGCGAAGCGTCTCGCTAGGCAAGGACCGTCTTTTATAAATCAAATTTAGCAATGGGATTAGGCTGCTTTATAGGAAATAAATTGTCTTCTTTGTCTTGTTAACTCATTTTGTATTTTCCACAACATGCATTTCCTTCTATTACAAGAAAAAAAAGCTCACATTTTCCCCTTGCAGTCAAAGCATGGAGATTTTCGTACCTATAATAATTTTAATAGCACAACAAACATCACTAAATATTACAGTAGTGTACACATAAGGAGACACACTGTAAAAATTACTCTATGAATTTGCAACTTCTTTATAATTGATACCATCTGGGACACTTCCACTACACAAAAACTGGATCCATCTGTTCTAATTCATTTAGTAGCCTTAATAAATCTCAAAACTTAGACAAAATCCAATCTCTTTCTTTAGAAATCAATCACAGCATATAACGTTTCCTTGGATTATTTCAAATATTTGCTGCTACAAGGGTACAGTAAGACTGAATATGACCACATGTCAAGTTCAAAATGATTGGTTTCACACCCAAATCTATCACCATGCTCTTTTAATTGCACAGGAGAGCCAAATGCACAGATGGTTTGGCCATGAGTAAATCTGTTCAGAATAGTAATCTAACTTGTTTAGTCCTGAGTCTTTTAAACCGGGCGTTCAGAATAAAAAGTGCACTGCCTTAAAAAACAAACCAACCAAAAAGAGACGGGTGGCGCTGTGGTGGTTTTGGCGTGATGCTACTGGTACAGGTGACAAGATGAAATGCCGTCCATGTAGTCACAAGGCTTATCAGAAGCCAAAACACAACAACCATTTTATCTATTGTTGCAACAATAGTGAGGTTAATAATACAATTATATAGGATACACTAACATACAGATCACATAGAAAGTATTCTGTGTGCTTTCACATATTTGTTTGGCCAAAGCATTACATTGTTGGATGACGCTGCATTTGCTGTTGAACTTTTTTGTTGGACAAACCTGCACTGCTTTGCTGTGTTGGTACACCCACTGTGCCAACACAGGAATCTCAATGAAATTAATAAAGGTAATGCTTTTAAATCACATGAAAAATGTGAAATATAAGGTTAGCTCCCATCTGTGCCTATTGCACGAGAACCTGCATGGCTGAACCCATATGTGGAATTCATATGGTTCACCCGGTTATAGCCCGTAGCAGTACCTCTTCCAAACAAACAGCAGATTGAGCACCATCTACCTACCGCAAAGCACGGCAGGATAGGGGCCTCTGGGACTACTGTAGATATGATTGACATGGCTTAGAAAGAAAAACAATGAGTGGAAAACACAGGGAATACTTCTATTTAAAGAGCACGTCTGCTAGCCTATTCTCCATGCAATACCATTCTCCCTTTTCATTTCTATTCATGATGACTCCTGTTGAGAGAGGGACCATTCTAGATGAAAGAAAGCGAAGCTGGATGATGGATTCTCTAAAAGATGATTTACAATCAAAATAAAAGAGGGGTGACACCCTAAGAGTTCCCTATTCATGAATGGCATATAGTGGTGAAATAAGATGTCAAGAGAGAGATGATTCTTTCAGCGTCCATGGTTGATGGCTGTACAGATGTTTTGAGCCCACAAGGCAAGTAATAATGTCACTTCAGCAACACGTTCCCAAACCACTTGGTGTCCACATTGTTTACACTTGTGCATGTTTGTCTTCCCTTTGTAAACCAAGACAATAATAGAGTGCTCATAAAGACTCGGTTGTAAAAGTGACACGTCAATATGAGCTAGAGGTAGGTGCCATATGGATGAAGGTCAACTTGAGCAAACGGAAAATGGCAATTTTAACAGTGAAATGTTATTATTAGAAAAACAACATTTTTCCCCACCATGAAAATGGCACAAATGCAAGTACATTGCACACATAATGTACCACCTGGGTCTCCCTGCACATTACTGTGTGAACACATCCAAACTGTTATTATTTGGAGGAACCAGTACCTAAGGCTTAATAATGAAGTTTACTTTTATTCTGAAGCACTGCTGCCAGAGTGATACTTTCAGTTTTTAACCAATTACCTTACTCTAGTATTCAGCTTAATTAACACATTTTAATTTACACTACATTTATCTGACAGTTACTAATAACATTACAGATTTTAAATGCAAAACTTTATCATCTTGGAAGGGCTGTTATAGATTAAATGAGCCAAAAGTACAAAAAGTAGTTCAAATAAGCTCCACCTCCACCAGTTACAACATTAAATGCTGATACCCTTAAATAAATCAGCAACAATCCAACAGTATATAAATAACAGAATAATGTTTGATACTTATAAGCACATTTTGCTGGAGATACTTCTGTACTGTTACTTGATTATATGTTCCAATGCCAAACTCTGGATACCACTGCTTTCCTTGTCCTCTGTCGTAATTCTTATGAGTTCTTATAAAAACCCTGTCACAAACTCACTTATGCCTCAGCATCGCTAAGAAATTAGGTTTCTCAACAACAATCTACCTTAATTAAGTTTATTTCTTAATCCCTTCCCTAAAGGAAACCGGGTTCCTCGTTTGCATAAAGAAGTTAACTGCAGAAAGCAATAACTAGGATACTGAGGGGAGCAGCAGAATGAGATTTGACAGCTCAGTAACCAGCACTGTATTTATCTGAGATGAAAATAACCATCTGTAGGTAAAAAGCTATGACAAAAGAACCAAGGAGAAGAGCAGAAGCTTGTTTCTCCAATATGAAAATGAAAAGAGCCACAGAAGCCATGGTACATGTGAGTGCGAGTAGTTCTGGAGGAAAAGGTAATCAGTCTGAAAAAAGGCCCAGCAGTGAGTGGCGAGCCAGGTTTCAATATCAGAGGAATTTCAATGAACTGCGAGTTGATCCCTAGAGCCACGGCAGTGGGACACTCATCAAGTTTCTGTGGGTTTGCTTTGGCATGTTCCACCACATTCTCTCTAGAGTCGGCTCTTCTCACCAGCAGAGATGAGAAGCAGACACTTAGGAAAATAACCTTTTTTCCTCCACCTTGTGCAGCTGCATGAACATGAAAATTACATCTGGTAGAACGATAAAACTTGTGTGGCCACTGACCACGCCGGCCAAACCGGTCAGCTATCTCATTGCAGATGTTCATGTATGTAGAGGAGTACAATATAAAGTAATGCTTCCACGACCTAGATCAGGTATTGTTGACTTTGCACTGAGAAGAATGTATGGTGTGAGATTAATATGACAAGACAGGCCACCGGTCACTGAACCTAACAGCGTTCAGTAAGTGAAGAGATATTATCTTCATTATAAGACCTCACAAATAACAGGCACAATAACAGTCTTATCTTGCATAGACAGACGCATATCAAAACACTAGTCAACAAAGATACTGTAAAGATGACAGCAAGTTACTTTTCTTGTCCACTGGTGGGCTTGCTCTGCATGCTATACCCTCAGGCCGAGGACAAACAAAGGATGTTTTGCCAAGATTGGCATTTAAAACAACTCCAGATATTAGCATAAAGCAAACATGTTCGCTCCTCTTCTTCTCTTGCTGTCTGATCACAGTGTTTTGATGCTCTGTTGTTAGTCAGGAAAAGATAAAAGGGCTGATAAAGTGGCCCTGAGACTGTGGATATGGGGGTTCTGCTGACGTAAAGTAAACTTTATGTAAATATCTGTGTTTCAATTCCAGTGTGTACATTATACTAAACTTTGTTGTGTACTGTGTTTGCAGTTTTTAGGACTGCATTCCAAAAGGGTTGGTTTCATAACTGTTTATACATCTTACATTGTTTGCTACTATCTTCATGCCTCTTCTCCTTCTTTGGACCTCTCATGTACATGTGTAGTCTGTCCTTTTTCCCAGGTCTCTGTGGTACAGATGTGGTTGGTATATATATATATATATATATATATATATTACGATATAATATCTACTGCTTGTTTGTCCGCCGTCCTGTGGTATTGTTCTTCTTTTTTTCCCCCTCTGTGGAAGATTTTCTTTGCGTGGAGATTTTCCTTGATTGAATCAAGGCTCTAAAGAAAGAGAGTGTCGTATGATCAACAGGTTGTAAAACTCTTCAAGACAAATATGTGATTTGTAAATTGAGGCTAAATAAATAAAGTTG
This sequence comes from Micropterus dolomieu, assembly GCF_021292245.1. Taxonomy (NCBI): domain Eukaryota; kingdom Metazoa; phylum Chordata; class Actinopteri; order Centrarchiformes; family Centrarchidae; genus Micropterus; species Micropterus dolomieu. The sequence continues at coordinate 18,894,253 of NC_060165.1, read as the reverse complement.
AGTTGACAGAGTTCTATATTAGATCCAATTCAAAATGGATAAGATATCCTGATTTATTTGGCTCTGAATCTAATCTTTAAACTCCTCTATATTTTGCAAAAGGCAATGTACAAAAAAATCCAACTGGCCATTTACTTACATTCTCTATCAAATATCTAACCTTTCAGTACAAATATGTTCCGATGTATCATCTCTAGACTTAAATATAACTCTCTTGGAGCCATACCCCAAATCCAACAGGAAGTCGGCCATTTTGAATTATTTACAATATTTCAACCCATTTACACCCTCAGTACTTTAACGAACTCCTCCTACACATTTAACCCGACTGACTTCAAATGGGGGCAGCGCAATCTTAAGAGCCTTGCGATGTTAAATTGCGAAGCTTTTTTTGATTCATCAAACAGCATAAGTTTGTTGAATGGTACAAAAATTGTTAAGCACAGAAACCTTGCACATTGTGTCCGATGCGTTTTGTTATTGTATTTGTTGCAAAAAGTCACAATACAAGACAAAATTGAGCAGTGAGGATGATTGACACATTTTAACACATACACATCTTTTACATAACTTGCAGATGTGCATAGCGTCCATGCTGACAACGAAACTTCCACCACCCCTCCTACTCATGCTGACGCCAGGCAATTGTATTGCTGATCTGCCATCTCAATTAACCACGACTGGACAAAATGAAAATAGGAATGGTCGCCCAACCCTAGACTTTAGTATGCACAGTGACATCTTTAAGTAAATTTAATTTTGTCGACTCACAACCCGCTTAGAATTTGTGTGTAGTAGAATTTTACAACACAGCAAAAGCTTAATATTTAATAATATTAAATATAATATATACAATGTAATATATATTTAATAATTACTAGAAGCTCTTCAACAATGAGTGGGGGGATTTGATGAAGGCACAAGATGTTGGATGGGGAAGCCTACAGCGTGTGTGTGTGTGTGTGTGTGTGTGTGTGTGTGTGTGTGTGGCTGCATTCTGTGATGTTATGTAATTTCCACTGGAGGTAACAAAGGTTTGCCTCTTACTGTTGAATGCCTGTGGCTCTCTCTCTCCCCTCCAACACGATTATATCCTTTCCGGCATTAATGGGGTCAAAACGGGCCCTTATCTTTTTTGGGCAGGGGTCTGTTTTTCCATGCAAGTTGACTTTGCACATGCCTGCCTTCCTTATCCCTCAAGGGCAAGAATACACTGAGGAAACTACAAACTGCCATCTGCTCTCCTCAAGGCAAATTCTCTGGAGCAATCAACGCTGCAATTTGGACTATAAAACAGTGGTTAAATGAATTTTCCTGTGGACAAAAATGGAATTTGGACTGTAGAAACTGAAACAACCCTTGAGTCTTGGTTTAAGTCGACTATGTATCCCAGTGTGCTTTATGCTAAAACAAGCAAATTAATCAGTTGTTACAGCTCCACAAATTACAATTATTTCAAATGAAGTAGCTACTATCTAATGATGACTGTAACTGAATTGGTTACAAAAGTTCCAGATAAAGCGATCTGATAATGTGTGTTCACATGCAGCAAAGCACGTAATCAAAGTAAACACTAAGAGGACTTTCCCAAAATCACATTGACGTCACTTACTGTGCTCCAAGTAGACAAACATGTGTAGCACGTTCATCTACTTAGAGCTGGTCTTTATGTTCACATGCGTTTTAGCAATTAATATTCAATTACTGCAGCCGTCTTAAAGGCTTTATCTTCATAGATCCCTTATATGTCAAGTATTTAGCCAGTGACTCAAAATCTGGCTTGATAAATGAGTGACTACAACATAACTTGAGATTATAATAGGAGGTAGAAGCTATTATTAGAATAATCATGTAAAGCCAATAAATACTAGATAAAACCATTGCATCATGCTTCTCTTTTTACTTTATACTTACTGTCCTTTTAACTGTTTTACTGCAGGATCTACTGCAGGTCAGCCAAACCCAGCAGGGAGATCCCACTTGGAACTGGCCTATCCAAAGTTTTTGCCATTCTTTGTCTAATGGAGGTTGTCTTTGGAGCCTTGCTTGTATTATTGAGGGTTTTACATCTGTGGTGTTCAATAGACTATGAAAGGTTCGGTAAGGGGGTTGTTTTACCAACATGCTATTGTGTGTCTTGTACTCTGCTTCCCTGCATTTTATATGGATGCATTCTGTATTATATAATTATACTCCCTGATCGGCTTCATGTATTTATAGAGGCTGTAAAATAACAGATTAAATAGGCTCTGTGACAGGCCATAAAAGACTAGCTCTGCAGGGAAGGATAAAGACAAACAGTTGTCCTAACATGTGAGTGTTATAGAATTCCTCTTAAAACCTGTTAACCCACCCCTGTACACTTCTGGGAAAGGGCCCACTGCTGTCCACTGGCTGCCTATTCCCTGCCTAGATTTTGATATATATGCTGCACACATTGTGTGTTATTTCTGTATGAAGTTTATTGTCAATCTTGTTCCTGTATCCTGCCTGTTTCAATATTTTGTGCTTAACCGTTTTATTTTAAAGCTTTGTTTTGAAAAACTTCTATAAAAATAAATATTTAGTCATTTACTTACTGTCGCCATCCCAATACAATGGATGTGTACAGAATTTTGTTTGTGTTGCTCCAAGCATTGAAAATGTGATCAACAACATGCATTTCCAGACAAAAATGTCATTCTTAGTGTAAACAGTCTTTATTGTGGCTACTTTCTAGAGAAGGTTAAAAAAAAAATAAAAATAAAAATAAAAACCCAGTGAAACTGACACCCTACATGGCACTGGTTGGACATCTAACTCCTAATATGTTCAGGTGGCAATGTGAAACATGGATTATCCTGTTGTATTTTAATGTGCACTAGCACCAACAACCACTTAACTCACATTAACCCTAAATTAAAATAAGTGCTTTGGTTTGAAGCTTGAAATAAAGGTGCTGGGTAATAAGGTGATAAGCAATTTGAATGTGATAGTGAGATGCAGGCAGCGTAAATCCTCTGTGCACTTTAAAACAAAGTAATTAAATTCATCTCCGTATTATTGGAAGTTATGTGATACTTTTATGGCGTTCGCCTCCAGTAACAGCAGACCTTTCTTTTGTGTGTGTATTTTCACTTATACACACACACGCAAACACACACAAACACACACTATGCCAGGACATGCTGCATTATATCAGACCAACACCCTCTTGAACATGCGCTGGAAGTTTAATTCTGATTCAGATGACAAACTGCATCTATTCTGGATTATACTTATCATTACATTTTTGTATTAAGTATACAAAGTATAGTACAATAAGTAATAGAAAATGGTATTGGTTAAGTCCTTAGGAATTGCATAACTTTTAATCACCTCAATGCATTAATCAAGACCAAGTCAAAAACGAATTGTCCATTACCTGACACTATTCCAACTGTAATCTAATACATCTTGATAACAATCTGTTAAAAAGGAGGACGGGGAACTACACCCGGTGCAGCATGTGACACACAGAGCTTTGATCATCACACGAGCGGCTCAGAGGCCGTCACTTTGCTTTGACATTTGGAACAATCCGGGGTCTTTTGTGTTTTGACTGGTGTTTTCTCCACCCCTCACATTTCCTTATCAGGTCGACACACTGACTGACTTATTTCAGATGCGAGGGTTGCCTGGTGATTATGACCATGAAAAGGGGCAAACCAAGAGAAAGAAAAAGAAGAACTGGTACTTTGATGACAGCAATAATTGGTTGTTTGACCAACATGAGTCACTGAGTTGTTGGTTTGCAAAGAATAGCTGTTATGGGAGCACTTCAATTATGAATTTTGGCTAAAGAGAGTGGGAGTTGCCATTATGTGCATGTGCAACCCTCAAAGTTTTAGTTGTAGTGTAATTTAACAAACTAAAAAGTCTGTAACATTTTATTTATAAAATAATTACAGGTATATTCCCATATAATGCAGAGTTTAAGCAGTATTAATAGTGGAAGCACCCTGCCTTGCCTGAGGCAACTGATCGATCACATCATCCATTCGCTTCAGAGTAACTTATCAGAGCAGCACATCCCACTGTCGGGGAAAAGAAAAGCGGAGTTTTTACAAGTTGGGAAAAGTAGAGAAAACCAGCCAATCAGTCACAACCAGGTCCTGATGAGTGAGAAAAAAAAATCCTCACTTGTTCTTAACTGGGTACTTTTGTAATCACACAATGCTGATGTTAACAAACCTTCAACAGCATCAAAAATTGTGACTGAATTCTCAGATTTATTTGTCAGCTACCGTTAGCAAATGTATTAATCTCAATGTCAAGTTCACCAATCTGGGAGTGACAGCAGTTCCCAAATCTTGTGCTTTGAATTTTGGCAGTAGGACAGCACTTCTGTTTGCAGATGGAAAACAAATTCTGCCTTTATTAATGTCTGATTTTACTGAACCAGCTATGTGCACCAAAACGTAAAAACACGTTAAGACACTTTCACAACATGTTGGAAAACTAGAAATGGAGGCAAATGCATGCATTTTTCATAACAGCAATTTTTCACAGTATAAGAATTAATATGTAGATTCATGAGTGGTTGATGCACTTCTTCAAAATGCGCAAAATAAAGCAAATATAATTAACTTGTTGCAAAAAAGCAGTAAGTCAATTGGATGACTGTGCCGTGAGCAAGACACTGAGAAACTTCACAGTGCCCCAAAGCTTTATTGTCTGCTTTATTCTGTCACTCACTCATTTCAAAATGGAAAATAATCTGAAAAATAGACTGGAGGAAAACATAAGCCTAATGACAAATGTACAGTGCTTCAGGCCAAACCATCAAACTATACGCAGTCCAGGATTTATTTTTGTAAAAATGTGATTGATTGTGACATTACATCAGAACATACACATACAACATATAGTTTTACTGCAGGAAAGTAGAGCATAGTGTGTTCTAGGAAACAATAAGTTTTATCCTTCAGCTAAATCTCTCTGCTATGCAAAGCATGCCGCTCCTGTGCAAGCAGTTTTTTGGCTGTGTTCAACTGTGGAGTTAGTCTCATAAAAACTTTTTTCTTTTTTTTTTTTTAAGTAAACACCAAGGATTTTCAATACACCCTGCTTCTGTTTGCATACTGCAAGAGGAAAACTATGTATCGTGATTAAGGCTGATATCTGAAGATGTTTTACAAAATACAAGACAAGTGAGGAGGGCTGAGAGAGAGTAGAAAGGACACACTGTGAATACGACCAATTGTTCTATTTGGTACAGTTCGTCCTGGATAACTGATTGTGTCACGACATTCCCATCATAGCAAGAGAAGAAGACAGGATTGGGAAGTTAGGGGGGAAGAAGGGGGGTGGTTTAACTATTCCTGGGAGACCAAGATAATAAACATTTCCCACTCCTACTGCCACTCTGTCTTTACATCACTATGTCTTGTATAGAAAGAGAGAAATGGCTGACACCTTTTTTGTTTCGGTTTCCAAGCGCAGACAAAAGGCAGGGTGGCTGGCAAGGGCAGGGCAGCTCAGTTGCATGATTTGTGCATTCCTCACCACTCCACCACACCCCACCGGTGCACAGGCACAGTCAGTAGACGAGCTCGGAGCAACAATAACATTTCCCTTTCTCCATTCTCTTCTAGTTCACTCTAAAGGGCTGATTCAACGCATCGCTGCATCCTCATATTTACATACAAATAAGAGGGAGGATGTGGATAGTTATCGCTGCCTGCCCCCCTCTGCGTGCATGCGTGTCTCGGTTATTTGCCAGTTTTTCCCCCCTTTTCTTCAAAAAACTGTGGGGATGTCAGATTAGAAAATCCACTCTGTTTGCCGAGGGCTAATGGAGCTCTGGAGCCTCCCTTAACCTTGATAAGGAAACACAAAGACAATATGAATGACAAATATGAGTGAGGACTTCAGATATCAGCCAGCATCAGTGTGTGATGACAGCAGCAGGGGGATAATAGCCTTTAAGAAAAAAAAAGGTTTGTGTGAGGAGCATAAATCAGGGCTCATCTTAAAAGCCCCCATCTCTGTTGTGTTTGTGGCTCTATTGAAGCACGAAGATTTACTACATGCTCATCCTGCTGCTCCCTTTTCGTAAGTTAGCCCGCGGAGGGGATCACCCCAGAAATTTGAAATAAAATCTGTGGGGCTTTCAGAAGCAGCCTGAAGATATAAGGTGAGAACGCAGAGAGGGAGAGAGTCACTGTGTGGACTTCCTCCCCTGAGCAAAGATCTGTTTGTTATTCATGAGAACGCTTGCTCTCCTTGGGAGATTCTGGGAAAATTATGCTGTGGGTCTGGACAAATTAACTGCTTTTCTTTGCCACTGGACAGAAATGGCCACTGTCAATCCACAGTCTTCCATGACCCCGAGCCCTTCTGTGGCTTATCTTGCTCAGCAAAGTAGAAATAGGGAAAGCAAGAGATTGAGTGAGGGAATTAGTTCAGTACTTCGATAATGGATATCCTTGGAAGAACCCCAACTACTCATCATGGCGTTGGGGGGGTGGTGGGGGGGAGAGGAAGAGAAAGGGATGAAGACAAAGAGTGCAAGGCAAAAGAATGTGCATTCAGGCATGTCCCGAAGCCAAACCCAAGCATGTTGAGCTTAAACTTGATTACTAAAACAGATTCAAAAGAAATACATTTCCCATTTTCTATACTGAACCCTTATTTATGATGTTAAGTACCTTGCTAACTTTCACAGTCTCACAAGTGAAAGGCAATGCCTCCCTCAGCGACCCAACAGAGAGATTCAGTTACAACGACTGCAACATAATATATAACAGACAGCTGATTGTACCCTCTCAATTTTTCAAGACTAAAGCTCTTTATCTGTTCTTTGAAGAGTCACTTCAGGAAAGAAGGGCAGTTCTAAGCTTCAAGAGAGGAAGAGCGGTAGAGCTTTGCATGCAAATGAGGAAGCCGGCTGGAAAACACGGCCAGATTAATTGAAAGCACCTCGCAGCAGGTCCTGAACACAAACACACGACACAGACGTGTCCATCAATGTCCCTGATTTCTGCTGGAAATAATAATCCAAACGCAGCTAGTGACTCGTGAATTAGTCTCATCCACGAAATCCAGAATCATCCCTTTGATGAAAGACTGGCAGAGAGATCAAGATGGCTCCTGTGCAAGGATTCAGTTGCATAACAGCACGTGCACTGTAACATTATGTAACAGATCTCGAGGGCAAATCGATCCCCATTATAAATCATTCTGCACTGAGGCAGTCATGATTTACTTAGATTTTAATGGCAGGCGTTTCGAGGAGATGGCAGCACCATAGATACACAATAAGGACACATACCACAGAGTAACCTCCCTCACAGTATCATCCTCCTCCCTCCTGCGTGCAAGGACATGCTGTATCCCACTTAAAGCACTTTTTGGGAGGGAGGAGAAGCAGCGAAGTGGAGAGTGGACACACTCAACGACGACAGGCCTCCCATTAACCCTGAGTGAGTGGGAGGACCTTGGACTAGTGATAAAGATGGCTGGGCCAACTGGGTGACAATGCTAAGGCCAGTCAAGCTTGTTACTCAGCTGTTGCAACAAGAAGTATCCTCTTTTCCTGCTAGAGAGATGGTGAGAACAGAAAGTCTGGAGCTGGAGGATAAGACTGACAGTCGGCATGTGACTGGCCGTTTCTTTGGCCTGTACTGCCACAATAATCATGCTAATGTTAATGAATATCCCAGAAGAGCTCTGACATCAGATGCCCTGCTCTGCCTCGTGTTAACATGTTCAATCAATGTTTCCTTTCTCAAAAGTACTAAACGTAATAAAGTAAAGTAATAAACGCTGATATTTTAAAAGATTTGTTACAGAAAGAGTTTTCATCAACATTTTAGTTCTTCCTTTAAATAATTTTCTTTTCTTGAAGCTAACTGAAGTACTGTGAAAAACCCTACTGAGTTCCTGCCGGTTCATTATTATTATTTGTTGTCTCAGCTCAAATTGCTGTGAGCGGCATGAGCTAGAAACATGAAACTTAGCCCTATAACTGGAAATGATGTGACAATGCTTTCCTAGAAATATAAGCCCAATCAGTCAGACAGTGGCAACACCAAATTTGGGCTAAAGCATTGCGGGACTGAGATACACATTTCTATTATAAATGAGCAAGGTGGGATGACCAGCATGGCCACTGTCAACCCGAAATATCTTCACAAAGGGCACGGCTTAGCAGGAAATTGGCAAATGGTTGAACTTTGAGTGTGCAATTATTGAAAAGCTGCATACATTGTAATTATGACTGGTCACACACCCTCCTTAAATAGAATTAAATTAGCTGAAATGCCTATGTTTGGCTTTGGAAACCTGAAACTTGCGGCTTGTTCTTGCGGCTTTAATTTTAGCCAACTGAGTTGCTTCCTTCACAAAAAGGTTTAAATCTGGAATCGCCACTTGCGGCTATATTATTACACCTTGCCGGTTATTACACAATATACAGTATCGAAAATTGTTGAAGCACGTATTGCATTCCAGCAGGAGAGAGGCAGAACTATTGTGTACAGAGACCATTGTGTTTGTCCACTGGCAGACACCGAACCAGACCATGAGTCATGCTAAGCACAGTCAGAAAGGTTACAGTCTGGTCATCACACAGACTTTGTATCAGCTCTAAATTCAATCCTGGCTCACTTTTACAGTACCTGCCAACCATTACAGCAGACAAGCACAGGAGATACCACAAGTACATGAGCTGGGAAATGAAAAACTGGTTTACAATCCAAACGCATGCAGTATGTAAATAGTGATTGCTGTCAAGACCAACTGTGAGAGAAAGAGCACTGCAAATAAGAAATTCATTTCACTTGTCAGTCTGGCTATATCAGATGGTTGCTCTACTCTAAGCTGTAGAAACTGATTCATCAAGTTCTGAGGTTCCTGTCCTGGTGGAGGTACAAGAAAGGATTGAGCACAATTTCTACATAAAAGTAACCAGCAAAATGGTATTATTTAACAATCTACTTAGCTATGTACCATTAAACAACGAAACAGCCAGAAATGCACACACCACCAAGATGTATGCTAATGGTTGTAGGGCCATTGACGTATTTGTTCCCTGCTGTTTTAGAGACAGAATCCCCCTTAATATAAAGCATAAACTGAAAGAATGGTCAAAGTGGACATTTTCCACATGAAAAAAACACAACAACAACTGGATTCTCAACCACTTTTAGCCGAACAAATAACAAGCCTTAATCTCCACAAACAAACTTCCTTGTAACTTAAGAGATCAGGATTTTTCCTAGAACTTTCTTCTCAGGCAGCCTTCACCCCCAGGCTATATAAATTGTTGACAGCACAACATATCATCATAGGAAGCTCTGGTTTCACCTTACAGCCTTAATTCAGGTAAACGACAAAAAAAGGTTTAAAGAACTGTGTTCAACTTTGCCCATACCAACCAACAGAAATGCCCATAATGAGGGCATTCTCTTTACTTGCACACAATAACACACAAATTGTCACAATTGTTTTGAATGAGCTGCTTCAAATTCAGTCATTTTGAGCCATAATAATGTCAAAAATATCCTGGGGAGACTGTATAGGCTTCATCTGCAATGCCTCAACTAGGTGATGTGAAGGCAGGTGACTTTGGATGAAAACATCGTGCTTAGCGAGAGTTGAAAGTCAAATATTGTGGTTGTTGTGGTGCATTTTGTCCATTTTGACAGTCATGAAGTTGTTGCACTCCAGAAGCGCCCTGTTTACATTCAGTAACGTCTCAAAGAATTCCCGGGGGGACTTGCAACACTCACTCTGTCCTCTAGATAATGGTGGGCCATCAACTGTTTGCATTTGATTGTGTGACCTTTCAGGCTGACACGAGGAAGATAAATTCCACCCCGTGGACAGAGAGCTGGTGAGACCGGGCCACTCGTCCTAGCCTGGACAGATCCACGTTTCGCTACTGGACCAATAGTGAAAACGGTGAGGAAGGAGGAGGAAAAAAAAAAAAATATTGAGCTGAGGAGAAGGAGAGAGGAGAGGACACATAGGCCACACACACACACACACAGCTACCTCATGTTTACTCATGAGCTTGAAGCCTGAAATGCAAACAAATGACTATGGACGCAAGCAGGCTCGAGGACTGACTTACTAATGAGCTGTTCATGGAGATATCTGACGACGGCAGGATTTTTATTAGAGTTGGAGAAGGAGAGAACAAATGGAAAAAGGAAAATAAACCATATACATCCACATTCCAAATACCAGAAGAAAGATAAAATACAGAAAAAAGGGGTCAGACAAAAATATAAATAAAGAAACTGGTGGTGAAAAAAGGGGGGTTCATGACATACGGCAGTAGGAAAAGCATACAATCCACCAGGGCGGCTTGTAATGAAAATCCAATCTGTCATGCTGTACTGAGAAGTTTCATTGGCTATGAATCTTTTAGGAGGCAGTCTGCACCACAGGCAAAGGTTAATACCTGCAGAGGAGAGAGGGCTACAATACACCGCCATGCTAAAAATTACCGCTCAGCTTCTCTTTCTCTGAACATGAAGGCATGACTGAAACGCCTCCACATCTGTCTATTCAACTTTCACTTGTGGGTTTGTACACAGTTTTGGGGCCAGACAGCAACAGGTAAAAACCAACTAGCTGCAGCATCTATTACACAACATTTTGCTTTCAAATAAGGGAAGAAATTACAAATTAAAAAGGAGACAGCAGAAACAGAAGTATTGAGAGAATAACTACAAACTGCATAATATCCAAGAATGTCGGTCTGTGGTCTAGAATTATCCCCGTGCTGTGATCATCTCAGTACACAGATTACAGCGCAAAGTGAGGATAATTCAAAATTAAAGAGGTGAGTGGACTGAAGAAACAGAGACGGAGAAAATGACATGCTCTTTACTCCAACTAATAATCAGCATGATAAAAGCAGAAAGAAGTGCTGATTGGGCGAATGTGTGAAGGCCAGAGATCAGAATAAACAAAATGTCTGGTTTCTGCTCTGTGCTTTGATCTTCCTTACTGATCATGACAAGCATCTTAAATTCCTTTATTACAGTCAGAAGGCATCAGTGTAAGGGCAGAGAGTATGTTTTGAGATCTGTGTAACAGCAGAAACAGATATTTTCAGCTGCAATATTTGAACATACACAACATGTTTCACTTAAAAAAAATAAAAACAGAAAAAAACAAGATGTATTATTTATTATCAGTCTGCCTGTCAGTAACTCTGTCTGCATCCCTAAACCCTATAGTTTGTATGAAAATGGGTTGGGCCAATAATGTCATTCTGGGGCAATAACCACCGGTGACCGAGGGGGTAAAGTCATTACAACAACATCTGCAGCAACACGAAAAGAAGCAAAGGTTAATACGAGTCGGGCAACACTTGAAAAAAAGAGTGATCCTCTGATGAGCCATGCTGGCATCATCATTCGAGGAAGGAGGAAATGGCAAGAAGTGATGCGGAACACGTTTGTTGCTGGACAGGTCTGACACCAGCAAGACTAAAACTGTGGCACAAACTTGCAGTGTTAGAATATCTACAACTTCACAAAGTCTAATGAAAAAGTTTAGCAAGAGTAAGTGAAAAAAATAAAAAATAAATTTGGCAGATAATAGCCAGCTGTCTGGTGCATTGTATTGGTCTTAGCTACAGGACAGCCGCACATGTTGTGTTGACACTGTAGTGCAGCATATTGGACTTTAAATGAAACAATGACTATGTTAGAAAGCTGACATTCAACTTTAATTCAAGTGTGTTTACATCCACATCAGATCAGAGACAGAAGGTAGGACAATCTAACATGAACTTAAATAAAGTCGATAATGTTGATGTAATTTGGTGTATAAGTCCCACAGACATCTACTGCAGCCATCTTCATTCTTTAACTGCAGGGATGAGTATTGTTTGAAATTTCCAAGTAATATTAGCAATACAATACCTGAGTTTTGGTACTGATTCAATTTGATTTACTTCACTTTTCAGAAATATATTTTACATACTAATACGTATTTCTACATTACAGAATAAAAATGTAAAGATTATAAAGCTGACCAGACATTTGATGGCAGCTTTTGGTACTTGACCACTCTCTATACTTTGGTGCAAAGGACAGATTTTTTGAAAACACACAATTATGGATTGAGACTAGATGACTGACTTAGCCAGTCAAGAGCATTCTCTGTCTTTTAAAAGTCTCTATTGTTGCCTTGGATCGTTGTTGTGGAAATGTCCTAAAATTGTAAGGTTATGCATTATGTCTCCTGCGTCCTACACTGTTGACCCAGCATGGACGTGAACACCCTCAAATGCCCCTCTCTTTTTATGTAATCATTATTGTTTCATTTGAAATTCAGTGTGCATGATGTATAACATGTCATTGTCCTGACTCTCTGTTTGCACTGCACTATCCGTGTGTCCACTAACAGGGTGTGCCAACAACGTCAAGATTGAAAACTTGGCACTGGATATTGTTGTATTAGCCTTCATGCTGGCTAGAGCACCATGTTTACTGCTCACCTCAAGAGATTATATTATATATATATATAAAATCTCTTGAGGTGAGCAGATGTCAGCCTTGCTGGCGTCATAATGTAACTTTCGCTACAGGTCACAGATAAGATGTTGACTGAAATAACGCCCTCACGTTCACTTATCCACCATTCCCTACATCGTAAACACTATAGTGAGCAGTTAATTAAGATTACAGACACTTTGTGCAAGAACTAACAGGTGTAACGAGGAAATAAATTATTTTATTTATTGTGGTAAAACACTGTGATGAACATTAAATTTTTTCCTTTATTTATATATTGACATGTTTATGTTTTATATATTCATTGTTATAAACCAGTGTGGGATACCAATTTTTATTCAACTTGTTCATGTTTTACATTGATTGTTGTAAAGCACTTTGCTACCTGTATTGAAAAGTGCTATACAAATAAAGCCATTATTATTGTGATGTGGAATTTTTAGCTATGGATAAGATAAGATAGCCTTTATTGATCTCACACTGGGGCAATTCCCTTGTTACAGCTGATTCAGGAACAACACAATACAACGGGTAAGATCTGAAACACACATTAAATATATTAGATTAAATATTGTACACTCTATACACCTTTTATAAACAGATGTGACTGATATGCAACATTGCACAGGTCACAGCAGGAGGTAGCAGCATGGAGTATAAATAAATATAATTGCCGCAATAAGGCTGCAACTAGCAATTATTTTTATTGTTGATTTTTTCAAATTAATTGATTAGTTGTTTGATCTATAAAATGTGAGAAAATGGTGTCATAGAGGAGGAACAAATTCACATTTAAGAAGCTGGAATCAAATCATTTCTCTTAAAAAAAAAAAAAGACTCAAACTATATCCAAATAGTTGGTGATTCATTTAATAGTCAACTAATCCAATTATTTACTAATTATTCGATTAATCGTTACTGCTCCATTATATAGAACCTCCGACATATTAAAAATAGTATTCAAAATGCCATTGACACAAATGTTATTATGCAAGTTACATTTTGCAAAAAGGGAGATTTCCACCATTTTAATACAATTTTGTTAACAATGAAAGAAATCATGGACAGACACTTTTTTGAGTAATAATCATAATCTAGCAAACACGTTACACAGCACACCTTCACATCCTTCATTACTTTTTTTAAACCTTTCTCTCATAACTAGCAACAGACTAATGTTTTTAAGAAAAACATCCACACTCACATAAGCTACCTTGATCCATGAGGAGGCATTTGCTGTGATCAATCCAACTATTTGCATGCATTGGGATGCAAATCATTATCTAGTCCTACAGGAGGCATTTCTAGCCCCATGCTGAAAATGGAAATGCTTGGACAGAATATAATACCCTCAGACTACCCAGTACATTTAACGGTTGTCAGGTTTTCTCCATATAAATGATGTAATACTATAAAATGCAGATGAAAATGCAGGTGGTGTTTCCAGACCCGCTACCTTATGTAAGTATTTAGTTCTGTCCATTATCCCTTCTACTATCCGTCTGCTCAATGCCTTCATAGCTTTTATTTTACAGATTTGAATACCTTATAAAATAGATATTTTATAAATGCAGGGTTTCCCCCAAGAAAATGTTTAGCAGGGGTGGTTAGTCATGTAACGTCAAGTAAGTTTGCTTCCAACTGGTTTTCTGCGTTTCCCGACATAAGTACTTTGATTAATTACCACAATGCAAAATTATGACGCGATCAATCCATTAGTCTAACAGATTATGATGGCATATTATGTGAAGTGAAGGCTCATTCATTAAATATACAGCATTTACTGTGTGAAGTACTGTTTCTGCTCTTTTCACCTTTACTTCACAAAAGTGTATTGATGTTTTCTGATAGCAGCAAAGGCAGTCTTTATTTCAGGGGGGCCTTCTCCTAAAAAATGCTGTGAGAAAGACTTGAATTGTTTCTATTTCTTACTCACTGGAACATACAGTACAGCTTTTAAATGTATTTTAAGTTGTTTTTTGTTTTGTTTCCTAGTTTATTGTGCTGTTGTCCAGTATTGTGAGCTGCCACTTCACATTTGCCCTTGTAGGGATGAATAAAGCTGTACTGAAAATTGTAGAAATGGTATCACGGAAGGAAATGAATGTACATGTATTACACACTTGTACAATACAGCATAAAAACAAGTAATTTTCTGAAGTCCAGCAAGAGAGAGCTGGAATGAGAAAACGAGGCAGTTTGTGGGTGGTACAGTATAAGATCACTGTCTCCAGTGTTGTGTGTCAAAGCGGCATACTGCCTTGGTAAACACAATACAACACACACACACACAAGCACAAAGACACTCGAGCTTCAAGGCATGAGCTTGATAACAAGTAGAGTCCCTTCTCTCGACTGAAGCAGGTTTCAGGCTCCTTTGTTGGGAAGAAAAGCTTAGAGATCAAGGCTTCGTGTGTTTGGCAGTTTAGAGCCACATATTTATTTGATTTCAAGGGTTCAACTGCATTCCTGAGCCGTTTCACTGAGCGGCGTTTTCAATACTGTGTCCTTTTGAAGTGCGACTTTCTGTGGCCTATGTGCAATTTTTCAAACAGCCAGGCAAGTCTGTTTAAAGTGAAAAATTAAATCAATCCACTGGTGTTGAAAATATTTTCCCTTCGGCCTGAATTACCACATAAATCCTCATATGTCTTGTTCTAATAAATCCTATTTGTTTTCATTCAAGGGTAACACATGTGCCAAAAGCACCATTAATGTTCAGTATAGACTTTATTATTTTTTTTTTTTAATTCTTCTTGCAGTTCAGTTTGTGTCGTCCTCTCCATTGGTAAGTAAAATTGCCAAACAAAACACTGGTGAGACTCAAAAACATCCTGTTCAGCCAACATTCCTCCGTCTGGGTCTTTCACTGTCCCTCTTAACTGAAACAGGAGGAAGTGATGTTTGTTGATCATTCCTGAAGTGCAGGCTAGGTTACACATGTAAAAACAGCTTCAGTGTTTCTCATTAATTACTGAGACTATGGCGGCCCACCACAGTCTAATTTGTTCCGCTATAGTTTCGAAAATATTTTTATGCTGTTGTTAATCTCGCATGCACATACTGTGGCATCCAACTCGAGAAAACTGCTTTTAGAGGCAAGTATGGTGTATGTTAAACAAGGGTTTAAACAGCTTTGAGTGTATCCACTTTCATTCGTTAACGAGAATGGTCGAGCTAACTGCACCTAAATTTGGAGTGCACACGTAAGTCTTTATGGTAAATGCACTGAGAGACCAGACAAGCCGGGTTAGCAACTTTATTCTGTCATTTTCTCATTTTACAAAGACAAGTATGTGGCTGACTTTTTTGCTGTGTGGTCACCATTTATATCTATACAATGTGTTTATAAGAAAATTGTTACCAAGAATCACAAAATTCTTCATAGATCTAGCCTCTCTTTGCTCTCAAAGTGCAACCCCCGAGAGGGGTCCACCCACCATAGTCTCACAAAATCCTGTGGGAAACACTGATCTTGTCTGATAGGTTTGAGCAAGAGCCATGGTGACGCAACACACAGAGGCAGTGCGTGAAACCTGTTAGACTGCAGACAAAATCAGTTTGTTGGTGTGCATTCACTCATACAAATATAACTGAGGGTTATTGTCCCTCATGCAATAAAACGGCAGAGTGAGCAGAGGACTGTGGCTGCGTTATGCAGGAAATCTCAGACAGCACAGGTCTGATTTTTAATGGACTATAACTGATGTTCAAAATGTTGTAACTGTAAAGCGACACAGGAGATTCATATTCAGGCATTTGAAAACATTCAACTGACTGACCTGATGGAGGTGCTACATTTAGGGGCCAACATTTCTAAATTTAAAAAGGCCATAAATTCAACTGGTCCAACTGGACTGCAACTCAATTCAGTAGAGGCCGGACTCCATTTATATTATTGGGGTTACAATTGGTTTTAAAAGCTGTTCATATTTTCTGTTTATTATCTGTGAAAGTGATATACAAAAATTCATTTTTGAAATTTGTAGGCCTATGATGACAAGTTCCAGCTACAAAGCCAAATACAGAAATGCAAAAGTGGAAAGTAACAATGTGAAGAACTGTCCCTAAATACTACCTGCTTAAAAGGTGGAGTAAGCAAATCTGGAGAAATCCAATTCCATGACAAATACCACAACAGAGCAAACAATGACACAGCAAGTAACTAACAATTGCAATGTTGTCGGTTAGCAAACTGTCGCTACAGCTGCGAAGCGAACACGCAGAGAGGACATGACAGTCTCAGAGCCAGCACAGCAGTTCCAGTCAGTGATACTGTGCCGCTACTACAGCTATCATCAACAACAGCATGTCTTGGCAAAAATGTACAGCAAGCTGAATGTCCGTGGGCAAGTCATTTAATGTTATCAAAGTACTTCGTAATGACTGAACAGTGTTGTGCGGCAGGGTGCAGGGAACTTTGTTTGATTCCCATTTACAGAGCCAGGGCTGTGTATAAACAAACACTTTTTTTTTTTCTTTAGCGCGCACACAGAACAGACAGCTAGCGGATTGTAAGGATATATTTGCTCAATATGACAAAAAGACTTGTATTGGATGTGATCGCTTAGCTTACCTTTAAAGGGTAGCATATGTAGACATAAGAAACACAGTCAGAAAAGTTTCTCATTCTGTCTCATGTTATTTGTAAGAGGAAGTTAAGTTATTTATAATTACAAAAGTTACAAAGTCTCGCTTTAAAAAGTCCTTATTAAAAAATCTGAATCCCCCCCGCAGAGCACAGACGACTCACAAGAGTGAGAAATAGGCATACCCTATGCGTACCAGAATTTCAAACAGAATAGAGTGGAAAAATTATGCCTGGGGTCTCTAAAGTAATTCTACTTTAATGAAAGCAAACAGACAGGCTCCCAAATGCCTAATCATGCAGAGTGGCCTGATTAGGGCTGACTCTCAAATTCCCCACAGTCGTCAGCAAACACAGGAATGTCCGACAAATAGGTTACACATGGACACACAGGATCACAACATACACTCACCCAGTCCTCTAATCCCTGCCGTGTGCGTTTGTGTGTGTCAACCTAGCAAGACGCCTGACAGCCAAGTACAGAAAGTTCCCCAACAACCACACAACGGGGGGAGACTTGTTTCCTAAAAGCGGAAGCATAAAACCAATTATCGCTTATCTCAGCAGGCCTCCATAAACTATTACGATTAAAATCCCAAACAGTACATTTCTATAAACTGCATGTCCATTACCACAACACACACCGGGTCGTGTTAATGTTCTCAGCAGGAATGCTGGTAATGAGGAGGAAAAATATGAGAAAGGGAATTACAACGGAGGTTCTGAAAAATGTGTAAATTAACTTAAATTATAGGTGTTAAAGTAAAGATGGATTGACTTGAACTTAAGGGTCTGAATGCAGGGTCAGACGGGGATGAGGCTATTTAGTCTGAAATTGTTTTGCGCCTGCTGAGAAAACAATCAAAGTGGATTTGGTTAAATATTTACATGCGTTATGTTCCAAACTTGAGTTAACACCAATACAATAATAGTTATTTGATGACAAATGTGTATGTTCTGGATATATACACACTGAGCAGTTAAAGATTAGCCAGAATGACAGCAAGTCACGTCAGTCAAGCAGTAGCAGTGAGGGGAGTAATGTCTCTGAGTTTCAGTGGTCGCCCATGCTGAAGTTGAGTATTTTATCCTCAGTTCACCAGAGTTTTGGGATAAAGCACATACACACATCTGAGAGCCCATAACTGTTGAGCTGTATTAAGGGGGGAGAGTGGAGAGAGCGGAGAGAGCGGGTCTGCCTACAGGCGAACAGACAGGCTCGGTCTCACTTCTTCACAAGATGTGTGCATGCGATGTCGGTGCTTGGGGGCAAAGCAGATTTTGCATGACTGTGCATTTTTGTCACGCTGTGCGGAGGGGGGGGGGTTGTTCTCTGGTAATAATCTACAGTCTGCTCCACAAAGTTCCTGAACAGGCATAGCTAAAGAGCAGTGACCTGGATAAAAAGAGACTTTGAACTTGTGTGTGCCAAAAAAACAACAAAAACTTCAACATTAAATATCAAACAGAAATTTGTGAAGGTGTGCCATACTACAGCAGTTCTTACTTTGAATACACTTAATTCTACTGTGACACCAAGGCAAATAACAATCAGAGAAACCTTTTCAGAAACAGTCTTTGTCTGCTCTAAGTTTTCAGTGACATTTTGGTCCTGAAATCAATTTTGTCAAAGTCAATGTAGCTTCAGATTATGATTAAGATATTGTGGACTTTTTTAAACACTTCTTTGTTCTTGCAACTACTACTATCACTAGACAATCTGCAACTCTGTCTGTATCAAATATTCCTGAATTAATTTCAGCTACAAAACCCTATTTAGTAGAATTATTAAACATTTCTAAAAATATAAAATACTGACAGCTTAGTAATGATGTAGGACTGAACATTAATGCTTTTGCAAAATTGACACAGGAAGTGCTGACTCTGTGGAAATGTGAACATAAACAATGGATCATTCTGATCTAAGAAGATGTAAACAAGAATTTTTGGTACTTGTCAGCTTTTGATGCTCTGCACTACAAACACATTTCATTCAACAACGACAGTGAGTGAGGTGGTGAGTTATATCACCCTTTTCTAACTAGCTAGTGGGCAGACAGTAATATTTCCATCTCACAGACTCTTAAGCTCTAATCCAGTGATCCGATGCCATCTGACAGCACAATGGACGCTCACCTAGTCAGGGGTCACTTTAATGGGAAATTAACTTTATGTAACATTCCTACAAACTGAACAAAACCACGTGCCACGGCCCTTTACAAGGACGCTGTGTGTTTTATGAAGTGTTGAGAGACCCCTAAGGTGCCTGTATAGAGAGGCGGCCAAGTTTGGAACGACTTCATCGCAGAAGCAGACAAGCAACACTTCCTCTTTCTCCCAATCTTTCCTCCACCTTTGGAATTCCCTTAAATTTCACAGAGCAGCTCAACTAGGATTTTCCTCTCTATTCGTCACCCCTTTGAAACATTTCCAGTGATGTTGACCCTTGTAAACAATCCAGTGGAGTTCATTCCAGTAAGTCAGCCAGACAATATGTTCTTCTTGGTGATTCTTGGTGGGGAAATGTATCTTTGAGAAACAAGTTTGTTAATTAAAGTAGCATTCCTGTTGTTCAACTAACAAGTGAAAAGAAGGAAACAAAACACCCTGCCTAAATAGCTCATTGCTTACCTAAGTGCATGATTAAATCCCTGTGGTATTTACTGTGATGATGTGCCCTTCTTTGGAGGTTTTAACAGCAAGTGAAACGCCACACCAAGCAAATTAACATTCTTGACTGTGAATTGAGAGCCTACTTACGTTTGAACAACTGTGAGGATTTAGGAGTCCAGTAATTCACAAATGTCATGATTCAGTCTCATTTCATATGTTTTTAAGGAGAATGTACCTTAAATTTCTACTGTAATTTTGTTGCAACATTAAACATTTATCCAACTGTTTTCCAGTTGAACATTCAGAGCACTGGAACGAATGGTTGCGCTGTGATCATACACACACCATATCTTACCTATGTGGAACATAAAAATGGAAGAACTGCACCAAAACACAACTTTTAAACACCTTCAGAAAGCTATAAAACATTAAAAGAGGCATCTACTTTAACTTACAGTCTAATGGGCAAAATAGTAAATAGGACATCAAGTTAATTCCTTGCAAATCTGTGGTTGCTCTTGCTGAAGAGGCAACAAAAACACACACATTAGTGTCTATTTATTTAAACCAGTGTTAAACCATGCATTCTCTGCAGCTGCACTGGGGTAAAATTGGATCTAATGTTGTCCAAACTCTGCTCTTAGCATGGCCCACACTTACAGTACGACTTCACACCTCACTGAACCACAGAGTAAAATGGAGCAGAAACAAATCTGTGCACAAACGAGGCAGGGGTGTTTGAATTTAAGGCATTTGCTGATTAATGGCAGCGCACAGAGCCTCATTTGATATGTGACAAATTGCTCCACACACACACACACACACTTACAATGTTCAAATTATTGATTTGCTCTAATTTGGCATAATTTTGCCATGAATCAGACGTATAAAAATATCCCAATGATTTCATGCAATCAGTCTTACTTTAAATGTTACTTGAAATGCGTGAAATTTAAGTGTAAAGTTTAAAACAACCCTTTTATAACTCTCCAAAGTAGCTTTAGGTGTGTTAAAGTCATCATGTTTCACGCTCTCTGACAGTAT
This sequence comes from Micropterus dolomieu, assembly GCF_021292245.1. Classification (NCBI taxonomy): domain Eukaryota; kingdom Metazoa; phylum Chordata; class Actinopteri; order Centrarchiformes; family Centrarchidae; genus Micropterus; species Micropterus dolomieu. The sequence goes on along the minus strand of NC_060165.1, from coordinate 18,873,508 downwards.
TAAAATCTGCTTGTTCCAGCTTTTCATTACAGCTACAGTACATTATGTTTACAGTAAATTTTCTTCTCTTTAATGGCTGTTCACTTCCATCAAACAGAAATATTCTGCACATTTTCAACTTATCATTTTAGCCTTCTTTGGACATTTTAGGCACTCCACCAGAACATAAATAGAGGCTAGTGGGTATGAGCAGAGTTTAGCTACAAAGCAGGAGTTTGTAGTGACTGACTGCCGAGTGGGACAATAGTGTTTAATAGGTTATATAGGAAAAGTTTGTTTAAAACATTATCAACTCACTGGATTGACAAAATGTCGGGCTAAACAAGGACCCCTCTTGTCTACCATGCCATCCTATCACCAGCGTGCTAACTGCCTGAGCGCATGGCACAATATCGCATGTTAAACCTGTTGACCTCATCGGTGAAACTGCAGACAAATAGCTGTGAGTGGCTGACGGGCTCCACACTCCCCAGCAACTGTGGTCTCTGTGGGGCAGATCCAGCCATACACGTGAGACAAAGTTCACACTCCCTAGCTGAAGAGTCTCACCACAGCTTCAAAACTGACTGTCGTAAAACTGCACAATGAGCGACTTGATCAGACCGCATGATGCGTGTCCGACTGGAAACATGCTTACATCACAACCCAAAACCTTTTCAGATGAGAGAACTCAAACCTCGCAGTAATGTTCAGCCTCTCCCCACGCACCCTCACTCGTCGTTTCTGCATTCCTCTATTGCATAAGCACATCTTGAGCAGGTCAAAGGTCAGCATCAACAACAATGCCCTCCAGTCTGAGGCAGCGAGCTGGGTGAGAGAAAGGAGACACCTTCCCGGGTCGTAGGATGTGGTATTGATTGATGCTGTGCAGAAGTGTCTTTTCTCCAGTAAAGCAGGGAGCTTTTATTAGGCCATTATAGTCTCAACATGCAGAAGATTGGGTTCCCCTGATGCTCTCAAATCCCGCTCAACAGCTATTATGCTGCACGGAACAAGCAAGCGATAATCCCAGGCATCTCTATTCACACCTGTCCACTCATATTCACATCACAAAGGGAGTTTGTGTGAGGGAGTATTCATTTGCATAGTTTGGTCCTCTTTATATGCAACAGGAAGAGACATTGAAACATCTGACAAAAGGAGTAAAAATCTACCGTGCCGCCATTTTTTGCATTTTTATGTTTCTCTCTGATTTCCAGAAGTTTGCAGAATCTGAGTTCATGAGATCTGAGAGATACAGCTTCCATTATTAAAGTGGGATTAGAAAGCCTGTGCTGTTAGTGTTTGTGGCTATAGTTGTCAACATTTGTTTTAAATGGTGAAGTGCAAGATGTTGCCAAACAATAAAGTATTTCAGAGTTGAAATGTAATCTGTGAAGACAAAGGGTCTGAATAAGAAGAGAGAATAAACATTGACATAATTCACTAAAAGCATAAAGCTCTTTTTAAAGCTTAGAAATTAATACTGAAACAACTGATTTGTTGATCAACAGAAAATGACAGAAACGCAATACTTGGATTTGCTAATTTCAGCTCATTAAATGTGAATATTCAACTAACAATAATATTTATTATTTATTAATCTGCCGATTATTTTCTGGTTCCATCGATTCACACAGTCACAATGTTCTCAACCTGCTTGTTTTCTCCAAAAGTCCAATAACCAATGATACTCAATTTATCATAGAACAAATACAGCAAATCCTCATATTTGAGAACCTGGAACCAGAGTGTGTTTGACATTTCTAAATTAAAAAAAAATAAACAGTTAACCCATAATCAAGATGGTTGCAATCAACTAATCGATTATTTAACTAATTGTCGCAGCTGTAGAATATTACCTCAAGGGGCCCCTAAATCAGATCCTCTGTAAGATATGACTAATAACATTTCTTGTTGGAGAGTCAAAAGTGCTTCAGAAAAACATTTCTCTTTAAAAAGGTATCACGACAGATCATGACACCTTCATGTATGGGCTTTGTTAAGTGATGAGCTTGTTTCACTATTTTCTGACATTTTATAGGCTAAATGATCACTTTTAATGTAAAAATAGATAAACTGATAACATAAATAAGCTTTAGTGCCGCCCTAAGCATTACATTGCTTCATTTGAAGTGTGAATCAGTCTTTCTTAGCTCTGAGTGACCTCGAGCATGACATCCACAGGATTATCAAAGCACTAAAGATGCTTTGTTAATCTA
>NC_060165.1:18852470-18871207 GCF_021292245.1 Micropterus dolomieu | reverse complement strand
CACGTGAGACAAAGTTCACACTCCCTAGCTGAAGAGTCTCACCACAGCTTCAAAACTGACTGTCGTAAAACTGCACAATGAGCGACTTGATCAGACCGCATGATGCGTGTCCGACTGGAAACATGCTTACATCACAACCCAAAACCTTTTCAGATGAGAGAACTCAAACCTCGCAGTAATGTTCAGCCTCTCCCCACGCACCCTCACTCGTCGTTTCTGCATTCCTCTATTGCATAAGCACATCTTGAGCAGGTCAAAGGTCAGCATCAACAACAATGCCCTCCAGTCTGAGGCAGCGAGCTGGGTGAGAGAAAGGAGACACCTTCCCGGGTCGTAGGATGTGGTATTGATTGATGCTGTGCAGAAGTGTCTTTTCTCCAGTAAAGCAGGGAGCTTTTATTAGGCCATTATAGTCTCAACATGCAGAAGATTGGGTTCCCCTGATGCTCTCAAATCCCGCTCAACAGCTATTATGCTGCACGGAACAAGCAAGCGATAATCCCAGGCATCTCTATTCACACCTGTCCACTCATATTCACATCACAAAGGGAGTTTGTGTGAGGGAGTATTCATTTGCATAGTTTGGTCCTCTTTATATGCAACAGGAAGAGACATTGAAACATCTGACAAAAGGAGTAAAAATCTACCGTGCCGCCATTTTTTGCATTTTTATGTTTCTCTCTGATTTCCAGAAGTTTGCAGAATCTGAGTTCATGAGATCTGAGAGATACAGCTTCCATTATTAAAGTGGGATTAGAAAGCCTGTGCTGTTAGTGTTTGTGGCTATAGTTGTCAACATTTGTTTTAAATGGTGAAGTGCAAGATGTTGCCAAACAATAAAGTATTTCAGAGTTGAAATGTAATCTGTGAAGACAAAGGGTCTGAATAAGAAGAGAGAATAAACATTGACATAATTCACTAAAAGCATAAAGCTCTTTTTAAAGCTTAGAAATTAATACTGAAACAACTGATTTGTTGATCAACAGAAAATGACAGAAACGCAATACTTGGATTTGCTAATTTCAGCTCATTAAATGTGAATATTCAACTAACAATAATATTTATTATTTATTAATCTGCCGATTATTTTCTGGTTCCATCGATTCACACAGTCACAATGTTCTCAACCTGCTTGTTTTCTCCAAAAGTCCAATAACCAATGATACTCAATTTATCATAGAACAAATACAGCAAATCCTCATATTTGAGAACCTGGAACCAGAGTGTGTTTGACATTTCTAAATTAAAAAAAAATAAACAGTTAACCCATAATCAAGATGGTTGCAATCAACTAATCGATTATTTAACTAATTGTCGCAGCTGTAGAATATTACCTCAAGGGGCCCCTAAATCAGATCCTCTGTAAGATATGACTAATAACATTTCTTGTTGGAGAGTCAAAAGTGCTTCAGAAAAACATTTCTCTTTAAAAAGGTATCACGACAGATCATGACACCTTCATGTATGGGCTTTGTTAAGTGATGAGCTTGTTTCACTATTTTCTGACATTTTATAGGCTAAATGATCACTTTTAATGTAAAAATAGATAAACTGATAACATAAATAAGCTTTAGTGCCGCCCTAAGCATTACATTGCTTCATTTGAAGTGTGAATCAGTCTTTCTTAGCTCTGAGTGACCTCGAGCATGACATCCACAGGATTATCAAAGCATATATATATATATATATATATATATATATATATATATATATATATATATATATATATTTATTTATTTATTTATTTATTTATTTATTTATTTATTTATTACACACACACACACACACACACACACACACACACGATTTGCAATAGTGAAGTGAATTTTTACATAATTATTAAAATTTTTATTGAAAAACATTCAAATGACTACGATGTGATTATTGCAAGGACCTGTACTAAACAAAGATGTTTTCTTAAGTCTGTAGAATATAATGCGTAGGCCAGGGCATCTCTGCAGCATGACAACATTTATTTTAAAATGTTTTTTTGACACACATTTTGTCTTTAACAAATATTGCACCTCCTGTGATTTGAAAGTAGTAGGCCATATTGTGATTTCGATAAAATTTTGATTAATTGTTCAGCCCTAGGTCAATACTACAAATGGAAACCAGAATGATTCCGATGCCAAAATCTTGTCCCTTGCCTACAGATTCTGCATTGTTAAGCAGATATATGAGATTAGTGCTGGCATGTCCTTAACTCCTTCCAAGTAAATCAAGCAAATCTATCTTTTCTGCGCTTTAGTTATCTCACCAGATGAGGATGAACCCAGTTTAGTTTTTTGCTGCAGTTAACATGATTAGGTTTCTCCATTAGATCACTAGTAATGGAAGGGAATGAGAGGCACAATAAAATCATCTTTGTTACCAGTAGAGATGTCCCGAGGCAATCCTAAAAGAACTATAATTCTAAAGATCAGCATCAGGACTGATCCGGGCATATTTTAAACGATCAGTATTGGCTAAAATATCAGTGGCATCTGCAACCTGCAAGTGAAAAGTACTGTGTGTGAGTGTGAATGTATTTTATGCACACCAGTGCGAGTGACTCCAAGTTCTGACACCCAGCAGTTTCTCATTGGTTGCCAGCACTTACCGTTGCTTTTGACCATTGCTTTCAGACGTTAAAATGACAAACATTGCTGGCAGCAGATCATATCAGCTGTTGCTAATTACCATTAATTCTTTGAGTATCTTGATGACAGACCAAATTTAAGCTCTTGGAGTCTGAATCAGCCGATACCCAATAATAAAGGACCCGGGTCCTGGATAAAAAACTTGATCTAGTTGCCGGTGTCAAACTTTCACTTTCTTTTCAACATATTTTTCTTTTACTGACTATGATGTAACTCAAACTGATAAGGCACTTGCCACTTAAGGGTTTATCCAGATTTCAAAAGTGTTTCGGACACTGCCTGATCATAACCGGGGATACCAGTGGACGTAAACATATCTCACAGATAAGGAGCCGACTCTGGGAAATTTCTACAAATTGTACCAAGACAGCAGCGCTCCAGTTGGGATCAGAGACTTCCTATTCTTTCTCTCTGCCTCACTCACACAAATCAGCTCACCACTTCATCAGACTTCCTCAATAATAGTCTGTTTGCCCACTTTACTACATAATCAGCAGCCTATGGGCTCGACCTAACATATCTGGCACAGCCCAGAGTGCTGCAGCCCAGCATTACAGCCTGGCATGTGAGCAGTTTTCAAACAGATTTGCTTAGCACTGCTGAGCACCTAATAACAGGATGTGGAGCGCCAACTGACGAACTGGTCAAACTCCAAGCTGAGCTGCCCCGAGGGCAATGGGCTCCGTGTGGCTATCAAATAAGAGAAGAGGATAAGGGAAGCAGTGTAGTTATGGAGCACTTCTGAAGGCATTAAATCACCTTAATGAAAAAAACAACCATTTGTTCCAACAAATTTTGTGGTAATTTGAGTGTTTTTTTAGAGTGCATGTGAGTGTACATAATCACAGTACTGACCAAAAGTGCTTGTTGGCTGGCACGGCTTATCAGAGTTCCTGCATGTGTCTAAACCACAGGAATTAGGCAAGAGTGTGACATGATTTGAATTGAACAACAATGAATGCCCCAACACCGCCTTCCAGTACACACACACACACACACACACACACACACACCTCCACCACTGCCGACAATCCCTCTCTCCCTCCCTCTCCCCCGTTTCTTCTCCCCTTCCCCAACATCTGAGAGCTGCTTACATTTCTCTCGCTACAGAGGGTCTATTAAACCAGACACAAGTATGTGAGGAATTTGGAGACTTTTTGGAAAACAAGTGCTTTTTGAATTATTTATGGCTCTACAGCACACACACACACACACACACAATATAACAGGGACAATGTGTTGAAGTGAGAAAATGTTTCCAACGTGGTCCCAAGATGTAAAAAAAGAACCACAGCCGAGAAACATGAAACGTATGAAGTTGCAAAAGAAGAAAGAGTAGAAGCTAACCATATAATGGGCATCATATCAAATATAACACTAATATGCAACAATAACAAACTTAAGGAACCAACCTTTCAGTAATAATTTACCACCTTCCAAAGATAACCCCTGACCTGACCCCTACAAGTATCTCTGGATTTGGACAACTTAAAATTTAATAGAAAACTGGTCCACTTCTAGGCAACAGGTTAAGAGAGAAGGAGCTTATTGCTATTTTATTTACTTTACACTCATTGACACTGGTGTTACAGCCAGGACCGATAAGTATATGGAACATAATTATCTGTAGCCACAAATATTCAAGAGCATGCCCACACAACCGCTTATCACAAATATCAGGATCTGCATATGTGTCAACTGATTATAAGAAATTGCAGGCCAGAATGAGCTTGGGTAAACTAAGGATAAATTAATACATAAAGACAGGCTATTTTAACTTCTCATCTTAATTTTGAGTAAAATCTATATTTGTCTTGTGTTCCCAGTTTAGTTAACTGGTTTTAATACACTTTGACACTTTTATCTTTGTAATAGTTTAGACAGCTACCTCCATCGCAATATGGGTCACCATATCAACCCACTACTTTGTGCCAGCAGGGTGAATGAAACTGTACTCCTACCTCAAAACTCTCTACAGCAAAAATAACCCCTATCCTGCTGAGGTGAAGCTGATCTGTATCTTACTCTGAATTCTAGTTTCCCTGAGATAGGCGAAAAGAAACGGTATCACATTAAACATGACCTGGGCTGACTCACCTCATTTGATGGTATGTTGACAACACCTGTTGATCTCCTCTTTTCCCTCAACTTCCTCTTCTCAATCTGCCCTTTCCCCTTCCTGGCACTGGGGCCAGAGCTGTTCTTCTCCTTGGCCTTACTGGGTGACGGACTTTCTTTGTCACTGTCATTGCAAGCCATGGGGCTGGAGTCCGGGGAAGCGCACTGATCCTTCTCCATCTGAGGCGGGGCTTTCTTCAGGTTGCTCCCTGGGGTGGCTGTGGGCGCAGCAAGGTGGTGCGTTTCCTCCTCGGGTCTCTTTAAAGCCGTGCCGGAGGAGGACCGAGCAACCGAGTAGGAGGAGGGGACGCAGTTCCCAGCGGTGGCGCTTCGGTCCGGGTTGCCGTTGTTGGTGAGCTCGGTGCCAGGTGGAGCGGCGTGGCGGCTACTGTTTGAGTTGGCACCCGCGGGAGCGCCAGTAGCTGCGGCAATGTCGCCCAACATTTTGGCTCTCATTTTCTCCCGTTTTGCCTTCCATTCCTCCAGAAAGTCTGTCGTGGCGTTTGACTTAAATCCGCCTGTGGCCATGATCCCTTTTTGATAGGTTCCTCAAGTTGGAGCGAATTAACTTAAAGTTGAAGTTGATTTGAACTTTCAGCTCTCCCGTCCTAATAGCGCCGCATTCCTGAAGTGATTAATAACCCGGGTGCTGTTGACAGGTAGGAGGAAATAAAGTCAGCCTCGCGACAAATAAAACTTTAAACTGTGTTTCTGGCTATTCTTTCTAAACCCAAAGATGGGTTTTACCCCCAGGTCGTGCATGTGTAACAGTTACGTAGCCTACATAACGTCAATAATAACAGGTTCTTCAAGTTTGCTGCTAAGTTACGCGTAAAAGTTGAAACTCTCCTGGTATCTCTGATGATTTTGTGTCGAGTAAAAGTGAACTTAAAGTGTGAAAAAGTTGACGAGACACGAGCAGAAGTAAAAAAAAAAAACTCACCTGTGTGGTGCTCTTTCAGTGTCTTAACAGCTCTATTTCGGTCCGACCAGGTGTGCCCCCGCGGTCCGCTCAGATGAATGCCGCTTGTCCGTAGTTGACAGCCTCTGCGCTCGCTCTGCCTTCTGGCAACGCAGTGAGTCCGACAACACCCGAACACTTCCGACTAATGCCGAAGCAACTATGGCGCTCAGCCAGAAAATAAAGTCGCTGGAATAGTCCTTTAATATTCCCATAGGTGCTTGTACTTTGTCCAAGGCGATTTGTGGTACTTTTGTGATTTTGATTTGTATATTGTAATTTCATACTATTAAATATTCATGTTATCATATGAATATTTATGTAATTGTATGATTTTTCCCCCCCACTGTGACCCATCCACCAATGTGTCCCTGAGCAAGACACTTAACCCCTAGTTGCTCCAGAGGCCGCCGACCTCTGACATATATAGCAATTGTAAGTCGCTTTGGATAAAAGCGTCAGCTAAATAAATAAATGTAATGTAATTTTTAGTACATATCTATTATTAATTTAGTTACTCTAGAGTTTCTGAGTAAGTTATGGTTCTGGTGTGACTGTTTTTTAATAGTTTTTCAATCTTATGGAAGGAATGATTGTATTCCATTGTGAGTTTATAGTGACCTTATACAGAAAACATCTATTTATCTATTGTTTTCAATTTAATTCCATCATATCACTATATTTCTATAATTTCAGGTAGGCCAACTCTGGGAAATTAGTTTTTTTTCTTAATCTGTTAAAGTATCAGAATATTGTTTTACAATGTGTACAAGAGTTTAGTGAAGGATTAGTTGACTTATCAAAGGAGAAACAATACAAAATATCACTGTTTTCCACAACACTCTTTCATACATCTCTGTCCTTATCTTTCTCCTAAACTTCTCAGACTTGCCATCCTCAAGCTGTCCACCTCTTCCTCCTTTCTCAGTCATCTGATTGCCACACCCAACAACACACCTGATTTCACTTCCCTCATCTGCTCTGAAGTTACCTGGCAACTCATTCCCTTACAGCAATGCAACCATATACACTAGTTCATTCCTAGTTGCCATATGCCTCTTACTTTGGCTTTCGAGCCACATGAACCTGACTCTGTCTCTGACACTGCTGTTTACCTGGATCTGTATCTGCCTGCCTGTCATATTTGTCAACAAGAACCCGCCTGTCTGCCTACCTGTCCCTACCTGTGAGCTCATTCCCGTAATAAATCCTTGAACCGCACCCATCTGCCTGTTCTGTCTGTGTTTGGGTCCAATCCCCATTTCCCTGCATAATCTACCCTGACACAAAATAAAAATCTAATAATTAACTGTGAGAGTAATTGTTAAGTAAAAATACAAAACAATTTATTGGTTTACTCCTCTAGTTGGTTTTCTGAATTTTAGTCCAACAAAATCAGTTATATATATATATATATAAAAAAAGATTATTTTTATGGAGTGTAGAGTGGTCAAAGAAAGCCTTTTATTCACTTTGTACTGTTATTTTTTTAAACTTCTTGCTTTGCTTGAAGCACTAATATTGAGTGTCAGATGATCAAAATAAGATAACATTACCTTGCCATTTTATAGACTGACTAACAAACAAACTAGAGATAAATTGATCATGAAAATAAACGTGAGTTGCAGCAGCCCAACATGAGTGTTTGATAAGTGTCCTTGTAAAGTGTACAACACGACAGTGTTTGTTCATATAAAGGAATGGCATATGAAATACATAAAATTATTAAATCCTTTCAAAAATGTTCAGAATAACACTGAAATGGACTATTTTCCACCTCCAGAGTAGGATAGACCTTGACCTTGAAAGCAGCAGTTCAGCGGTAATTTTATTCCATTAGCCACAAGTGTGTGTTTATAAGAGACTCTGTACACCTCCACGACTCTAGCTTCCACTGAAAGCACAGTTTCGCTGATTTCTTGTCTTCAATAGGCTTTTGAGAATTATAAAGTTGGAGTGCAACATTTCTGCAGAAGAGCGTTTGTCAACGACTGAGCTCTCCCACGCAGATCTCACAGACTGACTCCCTTGGCCACCAGATGACTCATCCAACCAGCTCTGATCAGAGGAGAGCCTCCTTGTTCATCTCGTCACACATGCTGATGCACACACTTGATTCCAGCTAAAGGGAAGGTTGGGGACAATATGAGAAGATTGACAAGTTTATTTCTTGCGTTTACAATGCTCACGTTGAGAAATGTGAATGTTTACCGGAAGTTGAAGTCTCCTGCATTACAAGCCACAAAGACAGTAATGCATTGCTTTTATGTGCACATTTAGTTCTTCAAGAAACATTTTCAGTCCAGGCCTTTCAGAAAGTCCTTGACATTTAATACACATATGGTATTTAAGTAATTTAATAAAAAAAAATAAAACAACATGTAAGCACAAAACCTATAGTCTAAAATTAGTTGGATTAGTTTACAGACCTGGGTCGCATGTTTTTAAGTTCAGAGAAATATACTTTAAAATGCTCACATTACACATTTTATATGTTATTATATAACTATCTTTATTTGTGTGGAACAACTAACATGTGAAATGAACAATAAGCAACTTCCAACCATGAAAGGGATGGGTTAAATGCAAACAAAAATTCTAACTACCAGGAGTTACATCTTAGCATGAATTTTCTTACATTTTTCATTTTTATTTTTATTATTGTCTTTTTATTTGTTTTTGTTTAGGTTATATTTCTGTATTTACTTTTGTTCATGTCACATTTGCTCCATTTAATGTATTTTATTTACTTTTCTCTATAAATGTTTCATTTGGTTTCTTTATTTACACATACATTTATAAATGGCAGGGGAATGTGAAGGAGAATTGCCTAAAAACCCTCCTGGAGCTTAAAAAGTGGCGTTCTCCAGGCAGCAATCAATAATCTTAGACAGATTATACAAAAGGGAGACCTCGTTTTGTATGGTATTTGACAACAATGCATCCCATAAACACCCGTTCCAACAGTATAATGAATCAGTCTTAGTCATAAGACACACACATCCACAATAAAAACACTCATTCATAATACATTCAAGTACAATACACAAAAACCATCATTAAAAGATTAGGGGCATAAACGCATGTGATATGGCTTAGAGTTTTCATAAAACAATAAAGATAAAAGGAGAAAATAAACACAACTAATGACAAAAAGAAAAACAAGTTATATTCATTATAGGCCTTTAGACTTGACTATGACAAAAGAAAAAAGTAGTTGGACCCAGGTCTTACTGAAAATATTTGGTTTGTTAGAAGAAGTGATTTCAGAGCTCTTCTTAATCGCTGGGAAGACAAATTCATAAAATGGCAAAGAATCATGGCTTTAGTCAGTAGTACAAGAAGTATTCTTAACTTAAGCAATACTGCAACTGAAAAATATTCCATTAGAAGAAGTCCAAGGAAAAGTATGTAAGTATTGTTACCTTGAAATATCCAAATGAAGTAATTCAAACACACATAACTCAGAAAAATGGCATGAAAAACAAGCATTAATATGTAAGCAGCAGTTAAATGCTTTAGTTGGTTAATGTGGAGCTAATTGAACAATTCTATATTGGGTAGTTTCTTCTATTAATAATGCCTCATATATTACAAGCTCATGGTATATTTTGTATGGGAAATTTTGAACTGTAACAACAGCAGGTAGCGTAAAATGAAAAGTACAAGTAACTGTAATTTGTATTTAAGTAACCGTACTTAAATTTGAGATTTGAACATCTGCAAAATAAGTGACTACTGAGCAAACTCCATCCACTGTGTAATGACCCCAGCTTAGAGGTAATATAATTCATCTAAAATACTTCAGGTCACTGCTGCGTGCTTTTGCAAAGCGCCATTGTAATAACTCTGCATGTCATTCCAGTGATATTCGATCCTTGTGCATTCTGCAATTACCTCACTGCACAACGCAACAGGTTTCTTCCCACGCTGTGATTTCAACCTGCTATAGGTGCTTACTGGCGTGCCAGGATAATAGCACTCTAAGTTCACTGTGCTAAGGGATATGAGCCTTCTGGCGTTAGATTTATGTGCATCTAGCTTGCCCCAGAGGGAGCACTGACGTTAAGGCAAGTTTATAATTGATGTGCAATTGTTGATCCAAATATATATATATCTGTGTGTGAAAAGAGGCTGTTTCCTGTCAATGGGCCATACAGGTCTAAACACATGACACCCATCCACATTCCCACATTGGTGAGTGGGAGAGCAGGCATTCAGCCATTATCTCTGCATGTTACAGATAATGAGAAAACTTGGGTGGAGCACAACAGTGATTCACCTCTCCTAAAAATAAACCCTGATCTAAGGACTCAGGTAACACTGCTGCATATTTAGCATATTTCTGTCTGCTCTTGAGGAGGAAAAAAAGAATGAGGGGTCACAAGGGTTGTCGCTGAGTGTTTCCTTCCAGGGCAGCACAAACGCTGCTTTTAACGAAACCCTATTTAACATTCCAGTAATGGATTCCCAAATGTTTAGATTTATTCAAACCATCCTACGCCCTCTCTGCAAGCTTTATGCTGTTTGTTTTTTAATAAATGGCCATATCGTGTGTTTTGTAACCCATAACACGTTTGCGCTAAAGAGGAAAAATGCATGGCTTGCATGGCTGTAAAATGAAATTTATATTAAACATAACACTGTGTCTTGCTATCGCACAGTTTCATTTCTTTGACTGTAATATTTCAGTCAAAGGCTATTAGGCGGGTAATTCTGTAGCGAGGAGCCGACACTAGGAGCTCACTCCCCCATGAAATTGTTTATCCAAGAGTGAGTAAGTATTCAAGAAATGTTTCTCCGAAGCCTCCCAGATGTTGGGTTTGCACACAGATGTCAAGTGGGCCAGCAGTTCTGCAGATAGTCTCCACTGCAGTTAGGTTAAGAATATTATGAATTCTGCAGCAGAGAGAGAGAGAGACCGGGAAATCATGTCTTTAACTATGTTATTTAATCAGACTTTGACAGCTATGCGAAGAACATGATTATATTTCTTCACTTGGAAAAACACACAAATCAGATATTTGAGCCAGTTATGATCTCACAAATTTATACTTACATTTTTAACCTCTCTGGTTGTGATAAAGTCACCATTAAAAGTTACTTTTGGAAATGAAATGCAGAAACCCCTCCTCCTTCCCATTGGAAGGAATAGTTCCAGTTAGTTTGGGAAATAAGCTTATTTGCTTTCCTGCAGAGAGTTAATTGAGATGATGGATACAGTCTCATGCCTCAACACTTTGTTTTTGTCCGGATTAAACAAACAAGATATAATGTGATAATTAGTGACATTTAGAGGTACTGGTAGATGAATTTTGTTAGCTAAGCTAGCTGCGTCCTCCTGTTTCCAGTCTTTATGCTAAGCTAAGCTAACCAGCTACAGGTTGTAGCTTCATATTTACTGTATGGACATGAGAGTGGTATTGATCTTCTCATCCAACTCTTGGTAAAAAGGCAATTAAGCATATTTATAAAAATGGCGAACTATTCCTTTAACCTTTATTTCATTTATGAGGGGAAGGGATGCTGAGCAGCATAATGGTTAAAAATGTTGTAATTTATAGCTCCTTAACTAAAAAGCATACTTCAGATTGTTTGAGAGATGATGACGTGTCATGACAACCTGCTGGACGTGTAATCCATCACAGTCTGCATTGTTGTTTTTAAAAAAACCCCTAAGCAGACCAGGTCACGCTTAAAGGTCCACAACTCACAAACTTGTTCATTGCGAAGGATTAGAAAACTCAAGCAAGTTTCAAGATTCTGCCAATCACTTTTCATGCCATATTAAAGTGAACAGAATGGCAGTCTCGAAGATGGAAGAAATACATTAAACAAAACAAGACTATAAGACTAAGAGTCTACTGTCATGCTAGCAGCTCTATGAGGCTGCACTTAGGCACAGCAGTGTTTCCACTGAAGATACAATTTGGTTTGGAAAATGGTTAGCTGTAATGTAAACATGTGATTTTTAATAAAAGGGCTTAAGCATGCAATGTTAGCCCTTCAAAAACCACCTAGTTTATACACCTATGCTGACATCACTATCTGGGAGCTGTCTAGTGTAATCAAAGGACATTTTTGTGATGCAAGGAGAGTATGTACAGAATTGGGCTCATGTTCCCTGGTAATCCTTGGATTTGAACTGTTGAGCTTCCTGTCACAAGCCTGCTGCGGTAGGCTTTAACCCTCTTCTTTTTTACATGGCTGTGAGTCAGGAGTTTTGCAGTGAGCTACGTTGGCAACAGCAGGAAGGACATTAAGTAGAGGGACAACAGAGAGTTTTAGGTGACACACTTCCTATAAGAGTGTGAAAGTCATAGGAACATGCTCATGGTCTGGTAGTGAGTCCAAAATTCACCAAACTTATTGTATGTGTACTTAACAAATAAAACCCTCTACAGATATAAGAGAGTACTAAGTGACAGGCACAACATTTATCAAAAAGGCTGACATATTACTTTGCAGCACAATGAGCCTGGCCCACAGCCCTCATGTTCCTGGTGGTGTAGAAGGATCCTCTTTGTTCTAAAGATCCAGTCTTCTGTCCAGCTCACAGGTTTGTCCGTTCCCCTCGATGGCCTCTAACGGTTCCCAGTAAAGTCCCAGTGCCATCTGCAGGGTGCCATCTGTTGTTGATAATGATGGCGTGATGGTGGTCGACTGGATGGATAACCGTGCCAACATCCTCCCCTTAGCTTTGTGTTGCTGAGACGACTGGACATGCTACAAAAACGAAGTATAAGAATCTTTCTGAATCTAGTGGCATTGTTTTGATGCCAGTGAAGGCATCATCTTGGCTTCGTATTGTTACCACTTGATTCTTCTTGAAATGTATAGACAATCTTAACACAAATGAAACTGCAGAGGAAAAAAAAAGATGACACTAAAGGCCCAATACAATTGTAGAATTTGACATTTTTGTGTTACTCAGCTAATCACAATTGAGAATATAGACTTACTTTCCTCTATAATTAGAATACTGATGTAAACAAACCTTTGAGAGATGTTGTTGTTCTCAAGTGTTAGTCCCTGCATTGAAAGACCTGTCGGTAAATGTGGTGGCGACAGTTGTTTACATTTAGATCATGGACGTAACTTCATTATTATCATCATAATGACATACTGAAGTGCACGCTCAAATTCAATTTGGTGCATGAGGTTTGTGTCCTCTTCCCAGCTCTGCAGCACTACAAAGAACAAATCAGACATTTGTATACAATTTCTATTACAATTGCTAGAGGAGTCACCAACTTCTCCTTATGGCTCTTTATCGGCTGCAAGCAATATTTTAGTCAGGTATCTAGGACTGCAGTTAATTATTATTTTCATTATTGGGTATTTGATCAATTATTTAATCTGGAAATTGTCCAAAACAAATGAATAGGGCCTGCTGTAAATTCCCAGAACCCATGGTAACTCCTTCCAGTTGCTTGTTTTGTTCCACCAACAGTCCAAAACCAAAATAAATAAAAATTTCACTTACATAAAATAAAGAAAAGCACCAAATTTGCTGGAAGCTGGAACAAGTTTCACCTTAATAAACAACTTAACTGGTTATAAATGTTAATAAATTCTCTGCAATCACCTATTTGATTAATTAATTTATCACTTAGCACTGCAATTATCTGTCCTCTCATTGGATGACCTCTTGAATGTTCCCGTGATACATTACAGTGCAAGATATTTAAGCGTCCTACGAATGCAGGTGGTGACACCAGAGTCAAAGATGAAGAGACGTCTCTATATCCTCGCCGCCGCTTTTCAACCGAGTGTGTTTGTCTATGTTTCAGTGACAGACTCCAGCTGTCACTTCATCGGGACGCCTCGATTTGTCATTGTTTGTCTTTGGAGAGAGAAACCCCACTGCTGTTTGTTTCCACACTGGTGGGTTTTGCTCAACCAGTGTGTCTAAGTCTGGTGTGTGTTGGGGTTTTAAAATTGCAACTGGGGAGGGGGTTTGTTTTGCTTGCTGCACTTTATGGTAAGAGAGGAGAGAGAGGGAGATTAGGCCATGGCGGAAAAATAAAAACGAGTAGCAGAGGAGTGTGAGCGACTCTGTGTATGACAGCGGTTGCCAAGATCTAATTCCTTCTTTATGGATGATCCCCAGCGTAGAAAAGCACAGCACGTCATCTCACGGTGGAGCTGCTGCTGTCAGAAATCAAAGACCAGCCAGCAATCATCAGCCTTTTTTTTAGGCCTCTAAAGCTCCTGCTGAGACTTATTACTGGTCACATTTCTAGTGCCTAACAGGTTCTGACTATAGCACTTAAAGGGCCATGTTTAATTCCAATTTACTACAAAACATGTGTACTTTTAATTTCTGTTGACCCCTTTCTCAAACTGTCATGGCTAAGGGTATGTGGACATCTTTGAACATCTCGTTCCAAAACCATGGGTATTAATCTGCTGCTATGACAACCTACAGTCTTCTGGTTAGAGGCTTACCACCAGATTTTGGAAACTGGCCGCAGGGATTTGCTCCCATTCAGTCACAGGAGCATTAAAAGAGGTGGGTGCTGATTTTGGGTGATAAGGTCTGGCTCACTGTCAAGGTTCCAGTTCATCCTATATGTGTTGGATGGGGTTGAGGTTTGAAACCTGGCCTTGCTTGGTCCATGAAGAAGCAGTGAACATGGTATATATCTGTTTAACATGTTAGCATGCTGATGTTTGCATTAACTCAAAACACCAGCGTGTCTAAGTACAGCGTCACAGAGCATCTAGCACGGCTGCAGACTTAATCTTGTTAAAAAAAAATACTTAGCAGGATTAATTTCCAGCTGTAGGGATGACATGCATGAAGAATCCTGCGAGTTATTGAGTTTAGTCTTAAGACTCCTCAGATCAGTGAACCCACAATATATTAAACTGGTTCAAAGTCCCTGCAAGTGAATGAGCTGACGTGTAGATGAAAGCCTGCTGAGCGACGTTTCTCATCACCAACAGATGCAGGTTAAACATCAGAATGCACACATACACTGAATAAAATTATAAATTTCATCATGAGCTGAACTCAAAGATCTAAGACTTTTTCTATGAACACAAAATATTGTATTATTATTACAAAATATTGTTCACAAATCTGTCAAAATCTGTGTTAGTGAGCACTTCTCCTTTGCCGAGATAATCCATCCACTTCACAGGTGTGGCATATTAAGATGCTGATCAGACCGCATGGGTATTGCACAATGTGCCTTAGGCTGGTCACAATAAAACGCCACTCAAAAACCCACCCACACCCTGACAGTTTGTGGCTGGTCTCAGACGATCTTGGAGGTGCAGATGCTGGATGCGGAGGTCCTGGGCTGGTGTGGTTACACGTGGTCTGCGGTTGTGAGGCCAGCTGGGTGTACTTCCAAATTCTCTGAAACGCCTTTGGAGAAGGCTTATGGTAGAGAAATGAACATTCAATTCACAGGCAACAGCTCTGGTGGACATTCCTGCAGTCCGCATGCCACTTGCACGCTCCCTCAAAATTTGCGACAATCTGTGGCATTGTGCTGTGTGATGGAACTGCACATTTTCGAGTGGCCTTTTATTGTGGCCAAGTCATGTTGTCTGATCAGCATATTGATATGCCACACCTGTGAGGTGGATGGATTATCTCGGCAAAGGAGAAGTGCTCACTAACACATATTTTGACAGATTTAAACAATTTGAGAGAAATAGACCTTTTGTGTACATAGAGAAAGTCTTAGATCTTTGAGTTCAGCACATGATGAAAGGGGGCAAAAAAAAATAGAAAAATAAGAAGAAGTGTTGCGTTTATAATTTTGTTCAGCGTATGTATGGCTCGCTGAAATGACAGAAACTAATAGCCTCATGATGTCCTCTCTGCCATTGCAAAAGGCAACGGACACAAAAAAGGCAGCATTAAATTCAAACCATTTGTTACCATAATTACACAGAGTGACTTTTTAATGCCAGGAATCTGTCTAGAAGATCGTTTTTCATCTGTTGAGGTCCTGATGAAGACATTCTGCTCGAGATGGAGGAAGCACGGCCAGCCATGTTGCAGTACAGACACAAACCACACTTCTTAACCAAACGCTGAGGCAATGGAAAATAGAAAAAGCCAGATGCTTTTGCATGACTCGGGGCAATTATTGCAGCGCATATCCCCAAAGCTTAATCTGAAGGTTGGAGCCCTTTATCACAGGTCTGAACAGCAAGTCACACCCAGAGAGCTATTACTGACGATACATGCAAAAACTAGAGCTTACAGTAGAGTCAGTTCCACAGTTACGGTCACATAAATCACAAAAAGAGAAATCTTACTTATTATCTGGAGCATTATGGTTGCGTGTACACTTTAACTCTGGGTTGCACTTTATTTGTTTCAAATCCGCTGCCATCTAGGATAAAGAACAGTGAAGTGGAGGATGACTACATCTGTAGGGATTTTAGGCTCAGGGAAGACAGGGAGAGCAGTCAGCATTTTGCTGTTGATGTAGAGCCGCAAACATGCCGTCACAAGAAAGTTACTTCTGTCACTGGAGAAGGAGAATGGTTGAGACGGTCTGTTGACTGAGGATCTCCATGTCAAGACATTTAACATTTTAACGTGGGGCTGAAGAAGCTGAATAGGACTGATGACTCCTTTCTCTGCATGGCTCATTGATGTGGGTGTGAGTTAAGTGCTTCAATATCCAGTATGAGGATGAGTTAAATTAAACAAAAAGGCTGACATTGCCCTGATAAAAACTGTATACTCACTAGTTAAACAAAAAAAAAACTCCACTATTGCAAAATGTTAAGTGCACCTGAGTCTGCAATGATGTGCACCATCTACTGGTATGATAGGAGTGTAGCAGCGGTGAAATAGCCCTCTACTCCCGGTTAAGTGATTGAGCAGAAACATTTAAAGTACAAGATGAAATCAACATTGTTTCACATGTATACATGTCTGGTTTCATGCTTACAACAACCCTAAAGGGGCGCATCCCCCAAAGTACAAAAGATTAGATTTTATGTGCTCAAACTCTTAAGATATCTGCTTCAAAAATGTCTACCTTAGTACCGATACAATGGAGATGTATACAATTTTGTTTGTGGTGCTTAAACACTGAAAATTCAGTCAGCATCAACGTGTCTTTCCATAATCAGTGTCCTGGTTACTCTAAATAATCTGAAAACATGACTGTAAAGAACCTTAATGAGAAATACTTTCTACCAAAGAAATAGTCCCTATAAAACATTTCACTGAGGTTAGATTATCCAGAGAAACAGGGATGTTGTTTCTATAGAGATATTGCTGTTCATTTAAATGCAATTTTGCAATGCAGTGTGAGAACTGCAGAAAATGTAATCTATTGTTTTATGGGGGGGAGGTAGAAATGAGAGTTTTTTTTAAATCCATCCATCCATCCATCCGTCAACCGCTGGAGTCTATCCCAGACATAGGGCGAAAGGCGAGGTACACCCTGGACAGGTCGCCAGTCCATCGAAGGGCGAGTTTTTAAAAATTTCTTATTTTATTCAACATTTATCTAACCAGGAAAGAATCAGTGAGATTAACCATTTCTTTTCAAGTCTCCTGGTCAAGAAAGGCAGCAATAACAATGAGTTAACAAACACCATATGACAGATGTCAAGAGAAGTGTGATGATAAAATCCTTCAAAAGATGTCATAATTTTAACAGCCTAAATGGCTCCTAAGACAACTGAAGAACACTCTAAAACAATAACAGTGAGACTAAAATAAATATTCTAAAATTGCCCAAAAACTAAAAAGTGACAGAAACTGTTTTTCTTCTTCAAAAAAGTTAACTCTGTCCCTTTAAGGTCATTTATATTAATCAAATTTAAATAACCATTTAAGTAATTAAAAATGATAAAAATAATCAGACATGGGAACTTTACAATGTACAAGTTTATTTTTAATGAACTCTTCAGTGGTTGGTAGTCACAGCACAGCTTGCATGTATTAAGCCACACACCTATTTTACAAGATGACGGGAAAAAAATAAAGAAAAAAAACAACAAAAGTCTTAACCAGAGTAGATGGTCATCAGTCCATCTGCAGTGACTTTTTTTTAAAACTTCTTTTACTAAAATATCCTTAAAAGGCCACTGAAATGCATAAAATGTTTTCAGATGCATGAAATATTTGATGGTGGCGATTTGCTTTAACCTGACATCAAGACTCTTCACATGGCATTGACAGTGCATGTAGACATTGTAAAAAGGACTGGGTTAGCAATACCTAAGATATTCTTTTGTTTTTAGTGACAACACCTTGGCTATAATACTACAGCTTTAAAAAACTGGAAACAAAATTAACAGCACTCTTCCAAGATACTGAATACAATGAAAGTGAAATGTAGTGAAGCGATTATTTTTATTTTTTTATCTCACAATTATGTGAACACTTATTTTAAACTGGAAAAAAAAGGAAGCACTGAACACTGCCAGCCGTCCCGCGTAAGAGAGAGAGGCTCTAAATGTACTGTATCCAATGTCTTTAGACTATAAAAGAAAAAATAATTAAAACACACCTTTTTGTCCTCTGGAATTTGTATACTTTTTAATAGTAACAGACGGGAACCGTAAATGCATGCCATGTGCTGGTCTCAAACAAATACATACAGGTATATACAGCATCACTCAGTACCTGCTAAAACAAAGTGAGAAATACAGAGTATAAACTGACTACACTACAAACTTAAAACAAAAAAAAAAACAAAAAAAACAAAAAAAAAAAAAAAAGGAGGAAGGTGAGCGATGGAAGCGGTGGAAGAGTGAAAAATCCTACTTGTGATGGACTCATCATTAAAGCATCAAAAAAAAAAAAAATAAGAAAAAAAAAAAGAAAATGCATATTGCACATACAGTGAAAGCTTAAATTCCACCAGGTCCGCCTCGTTTTGCTAAAGCGAGAATTCAAAATTTTCCCTCTTGGAGGAAGACACACAGAGGTACAAAAATGGGAGAGGGCGGGTGTGTGTGTGTGCGCGTTTTGGTGATCTGTGTGTGTGTGTGTGTGTGGGGGGGGGGGGGTTAGGATTAGG
>NC_060165.1:18837198-18852450 GCF_021292245.1 Micropterus dolomieu | reverse complement strand
GTAGGGAGGGGGAAAAAAAAAAAAAAAAAAAAAACACCAGGAAAAATTAGGGGAGGCCACAAGGAGCTGATATGGGGCAGAAGTGGCACTTTGAAGGATTTAAGAGCAAGGGAGGAGGAAATTGCACAGCACACAACACTTACACAGGGAGAGGAAACAAAAAGAAAATTACATCAGAGATTGTGGCACAAATAAAATCAGGTGTTGGATAATATCTGTTCTTCAGTGATAGCCGAGAGAGAGTGACAGAGAGAAGAGAAGAGATCGATGCAAGTGTTTTTTTTCCTTTTTCTCTTTATGTACAACTAAGGCTTATTGGTTAAATAGTTTTCAGGCTTCCCCGCCCACAATGCTTTTACATGCTGATCACACAACCCTTTTTCCTTTTGCTCTGTAAACTCAGCGGTTCTATCAGGACAGCAGCCACACAATCGGGTGGATTATAGTCGAGGAGGTGGCACAAGGGGGCAGATGGATGGATGGATGGATAGATGCTGCAGTGGTGGAGGAGCAAAAGGGAGACAGAGTTGGGGAGGAAAAAAAAAGAAAGAAGGAGTCTTGTCTCTGATGTCTGTTGCAATTAATATCTAAATGTGCAATTCCATTAGTCACTGCCATGGGGGACTAGGGGGTGCAGAAGACGGGGCGGGGAGGGTCTGTTCTACTTGGAAAGCTTGCTAATGACTCGAATGAGTGCTCCGTTCTCGTCCTTTAGTCTCTGGTTGTCTGCTTTCAAGTCTGGGAGCATCTGAAAGGGAATAAAAGGAAAGAGGGAAGGGAGGAAGAGACACAAAGAGAGAAGGCTTAGACAAGTCTCGACAGATACACTGTCAGGCCAGTTTTACAAACTGTTAATTGCAGTCTGTGTAAGCAATCTTTGGAGTCACACAGCATCTCTCATGTTTTACTTTCTCCTTAAAAAAAATAAAAAAAAGTCCTTGTTCCATTGTCAGGAGAAAGAGAGAAGTAAAAGCGGGCACACCACAAGGCCAAAGATCCTGAAAAAGCCATGCATAATCTGAACGGCTGCTCACCGGCAGCCACAAAAATACACAGCAGACGAAAAAGCCACTTTTTTATTTGATCTAGTGCAAAAAAAAAAAAAAAGTGAAATCTTGATCATTGTATTATATCCTACAGGGCCCGGCAGATGTCAGAAGTAACTCATCTTGATTTTATGTACAAATAAGGAAGTTATGCACTTGGGAAAAAAATGGTTGTAATGGCTACTCAGTTTTATCAATAGGCTAGCAGCTGTGTTGTGGCTTTCAGGTTCCTACAAATTCTTAATCCATTCCATCATATAAATAAAATTAGGTTAGCATTTATTACATTAGCCCCATTACACAGTTGTGATACTACAGTGGATACTACTACTAGTCAGCTTTGGATGCTATTAGTTAGGTGCACATATTGTACACAACTATGTAGCCCAACTCAGTGCAAACTAGAAATTAAAAGCTGTGCCACGGATAAGCTAAAGTAAATGATCCCCTTGCAATTAAAGCAGCAGCAGCCAAATCTTTTTAAAATAACTTTGTATTTGCATATTTGCTTTAACTGGCACTATATCCTGACAGTAATGCATGAAACCGGTAATTGTGAAATCAGGTTAGGAACAGATTATGGGTTTCATGTACTACTGTCAGGATCTAGGGACAGGTTTAGCAAATATGACAAAAAGTTATTTTTAAAAGAATTGCCTACTGCAACTGTAATGCAGTTTTCTTTTGAATTTGGACTGAGAAATTAGGATATAATTCAGTTTTAGCTTTTTAAAAACATTAGGAATCCCTTAAACATATGTTAAAGTTAAACTATACTAATTACTCGGAGGAGAAATTAGCATGTTTTTAAATGTCAACATGATCATTTAATGTTCTGTTAATTTGTGCACATTAATGATCAAATAATAATGATCATAAGAGCATGACTTAAGTAATTCATGACATCTGCCGGGTTCCATAGTATCAAAAGTAAATCTTCATTACGTCTGACAGGCAGACAACATACACAATACTCTCTTTTTGGATGTTTATAGGGAGCCATAATGGGTGAATTATTTTATTGATCTGATTGCAGTGTTAAGTCATCAATTGTAACATGATTTGGTGAACTTGAATTTCCGTTTAACATTTGCTGAATTGCTGTACAATGCTCAACAAAACTGTAAACTTGAATATCTCCAATAAAAGCATAATGGCTATTAAAAATTCTCCTAACAGTATAGAGGTGTGTCTTTAATTCTACCAATAACCTATGTAACCTGGTGAGGTTTAAATCTTTAAAATGGACAGAAGCTGTGGTGGTGAGGACAAATCGTGTTCTACAGTTTTCACAGTTGATACACAGCACTGACACTCCAACAAGAGATTTCAGTCCCCTTAAAAAAAATAAATGATCACTTGCTGATAACAGATGACAAATCAACTGCTAGTTTAAACATATTTGATGTTGTTCAGGCACAATGCTAAACCTGTGTACAAATAAACCTTCTGGTGCATGCAGCTGACTTTAATATTGATTGATGCCATCTGTCAAATAAAAATTTGGGGAGTAAAGAGGGGGAAACAAAAAAAAAAAAAAAAAAAAAAGGGTTCAGTCTCTGAAGATTTGGGCCAAAAAAATCTGATGCCAAAACATCGAAGCCATTTCATGCAGAGAAGCCAGAACAAGCCAAACTGAACTACCGAGCTCCCTCTGATGGAAGCATCGACTAAACACTACAAAGAGGACACTCTCCTTTACAGTACTTAATAATTCAGCTTTGGAGTAAATTTAGACATAGTATTAAATCAAACCCACCTAAGAGCTTTGTCTCCACCAATTCAAAATGTGTTATTTTGACATATTTAGGATGTTTTCACAAGCTGAAAGGTATGGAACTAATCAGTACTGTAAAAGGAGAGTGTCCTGTTGTAAAGACTAAAAAGACACCCTCCCCAATCTGAAAACCAAAAGCTCTGGGGAGGCAGAGTGGGGTGGAAAGGGGAGTTTACAAAACCAGTGATGGTTGGGCGGCTGGGCACCTGCCTGTCTATGGGTGCGGGCAGAGCACGAATGGAGCATGAGAAGAATGGGGTTGGGAGAAAGGGGGAAGGTGAAGAAGAACAAGAAGAGGAGGAGATGGTGGTGGACAGACGGACTTGGCTTAGAGGTCGACGGTGGGCAGCTGGCTGCAGGCAGACTGCGAGAGCTTTGCCAACACGCGGGCCAGGGCCCGGTTCTCAGCCTGCAGCCGCTCTTTAACCTGCCGCAGGGCCTGAACCTGCTTTACCTGGGGGAGGTTCTGCAGGGGGGGGAAAACAACAACCACAACACAGGAGAGCAAAGAGAGAGAGAGAGGGAAGGAGGAGGCAGAGATGGAAGGAGAGAGTGAAAGAACAGCAAGAGAGGGAAAGGAGGAATGTGTTTCAAGAAACAAATTGGGAGAGTAAGGATTGATGAAAGATAGGAGAGTATAAATTAATAGAGAAGAGGGGTCGAGAGAAAGAAGGAGGGAAAACAGAAAAGGAAGATTGTTAGAAAATGGGGACAGATTTTGGAAACTGAAGGAATGATTAGGAGCTTTCCGGTTCAGCATGATGCTTGTAGATAGAATGGAAAAGTGACACTGATAAGATCAGCTGTCTATGACCTAAAAATAAACACACTTTTGTTATCACAGTGATGAGAACAACACTTACTCTCTAGAATTTTAGAGGTTTTTTCCCCTCTCTCTCCTACTTCAATCAGTTCTCAAGAAAACTAACATTCAATTGGTCGTTTCAATAAAAGTTATATATGTTATGAGATCGCGACAGCTGACTTGTGGTGCCCCGAACAGAAGAGATGCACTTGTACATGTTACACAAGGAATCTAACATGTGAACAGAGGTTTATTGTTGGATATTCCATGTGCAAGAGTAGAGGTTGTGTTACATTCAAGGAATAGATATTTATATACTGAACTTTAGATAGACACTGTTTTTGAAGACCCATCAACGCTTATTTGTTGCTTTAATGCTGTTAGTCTAATAAGTTGCTTACAGTTTTTCACAATTGCTAAAACACTAAACCCCATTCTCTGAACCAAATGCTCAGTGGCCTAAACCCATTTGTCAAATTAGTCACTCTCTTGGCAAACCCTTAACAGGTTCAGGTAGTTAAGACACTGTTTGCAAATCCCATCCATTCTTTTTGCAAAACTCTAAACACATTCTCAGTCACTAAAACACATTTTGCACTGTGATGCACTTGTGTTGCAAAATGGTAAATACATGCGGCAAATGTTAAACACAACTACAACACAGCTGTCATCTTTTAGACACAACAACTCATAATTCTAATTGTTTCTAATGATGTGATCAAGTCCCTGGCCAGCGTAGCGGCAATGTCACACTTTGACCAAGCTATAAGTAAGGGACAGTCATTCAACCTTGAACATCTCCTTATTTTTCTGGGTGGTCTTTGGAATTTTGTGTTTGAGTGTGAGCAGCAGGATCATCAGCCAGCAGTACATCCTGTCTATGGGACAATATCAACTTTTACTGTGGTGTTGTGCTAAGCAAGTGGCTCAACATCAACCAGTGATTCACAAATGTTTACCTTCAACCCACAGCCCTTACTTCAATCCAATAGAAGAATTTTTCTCTACCTGATGGTGGAAGGTCTATGACCGAAACTCATTTACTACAGAAAATCTCTTACGGGCAATGGAACTGGCCTGTGGTGAGACATGTGTGGAGTGTTGTTACAGTCAAGCTGCATCCAGTACTTCCAAGGGTTTTCCTCCTTTGTTTGGCAAGAGACAAAGTTGCATGTGATGTGGATGAAGTCTCTTACTGTATGGACTCAGAAATGTTGTGCAACTGCAAAAGAGTGTAATGTGCTTTTCATTTATAGTTTTCTTTGTTCTTTGGGCGTACTGTATTTGAATATACAGATATTCAATACTGTATTACTTGTAGTATTTACAGTACACTATATATTTACTGTACTAAGTTGTGATTACTATACTTTTTAAATTGGAAAATGTGTTTCCTCTACGCAAAAAACATTTTTTCTGTAACTACATGCCCTGGACGGTGTGTTCTCAATTTTTTGCTGTCTAAAGAATGCTCTGTAGTGTTTTACCTATTGACTGGCTGCGTTTATGTTTTGAAAACATTGTTTTATTTTGATCACATGGTTTTGAGGCAACTGTTTGATTTTGCCAAAAGAGTCAGGGGCTGTGTGAATGTAGTTTAAAGACTGGGTTTTGTGTTTAAAGTTGAATATGGGTGAAGGTTTCAAGAAACATGTCTTAGCAATTGTGAAAAACTGTCAGTCAGTTTATAATATTTTAAGAGTTTGACAGCCTTAGAAGTGTTTAGTTAGGCAAGTTTAACTTGTGAAATACATTTTTGACGAGAAAAATAGTCAAGTGTCTCCAATGATGTCTTTACTGCAGAAACAGACAAAAAAAAAAAAAAAAAAAAAAAAAAAAACTGTCAGAGGAAAATCATTATAACTGATTCAACAGTCTGACAAGATAGTGCATGTGTGTATGAGACCGATAGACTAGCTACCCAAATGTAGGATTTATGCACATTCTGCTTTAATGTAAGTTTTTCAAGTTAATTTTACAAGAGAAAAGGCAGATGGGTACTCCGTAGTATCACCTACTTGTTGTTACTACAACAGGGCTAGTGTGAACGGGGGCGGGGTGTCATCTTATATTTGGGCGAATAGTGTATTTTTTGGTTCAAATCTATATTTGGCAACACCAAATTATGTATTTGGTGACTGTGGAAGGAGTATTTTCTTTATCAACCATATCATATTTGTCTTGCATTAATGGTCGTGTTCCCAGCTCCTAGAAATGACCTTGTACAGTACAGTATCATAACTTGGAGTAAAGGCAAAATCATGACAATAAGATCCAAGCTGTAATAAACCCATATTATCTTCTAAGCATCATGGCATTTGAGATGACTCACTCCTATTAAACCCAAAAAAGTGACCCAGATTTCTATAGAAAGCACTATGCTGGAATTCACAAGTATCACCTACACAGTAGCTGTGATCTTGACTTCATCAAATCTAAACCCTGCTGTACACGAACAGAAAATATAATGTGCCATGTGTGTGACTGTGTGTGGTGGTACCTTAAGTTCCTCCTCCATCTCAGAAATCTTCCTTTCTAGAGCTCTTCTTTCCTGGGGGGGAGGGAGGGGGGCAGGTTAACTCAGGACTCACACATTTCAGACAGACATTTAGCAGAAGACACTCTTGGCACACAGTGCAGGCTCCACACACACACGCATAAAATCAGGTGTGGAAGAAGGTGAAGGTGCAGCGATAGCACACACACTTGAACACACGCATGTCTTGTGAGGCGTCTGCAAGCAACAGCCAGTTCAGACTTACATATTCAGTGATGTATACATAATTTACATATGAGGATATCCAAAGGCAGGAATGAGTCAAAAAATGGGGATGGAGATGCTTAGAGGTTGTGTGGGATGGTAAGTTCATGGAATGACTCATGAACTGGGGGCTGAGAATGTATTTTTTTTGGAAGAAGAAAAAAAAAGGGACATTCTTGTATTATAAAAGGTTGTGAAGACAAATGGCACATGGGGGATGGTCTTAAATGATGCATGAATTCTACAACTGCGGGGGTTATGGTTTCACGGCTACACAGCTGCCTGCATTATTACTTAAAATGCATGCATAGGTTCTTTCAACAGAAATTTTTACAACAATTGTTCTACTTCCTGCATAAATAGAGATAAACACTTTCTCAGACTCACATAAAACACACACAAAAATAACAAAATAAGCAGTCTTGAAAAGAGGTGACCACACGCTGCCTCTGAGGTTCAAAAACAGGTGAGAGAGAAGTTGGCAGTGTTCTGGGTGGCGAGGCGGGAGGAAGTCCCTTTGACCTCGGCTACAAGGGCATGTGTGACACAATAGCCAGCAGCAGACAGTAGACTGATACAAATAATCAGGTTAAGATCATACCACCACCCAGATGATATTGGGGTCTGCTTGTTACCTTCAGACATAAACCCATTGGTAGTGTTACCAACATGCTTAAAGAGGGTCAGATTAATCAAAATAACTGACAGAAGGACTTCTGAGTTCTATATTTAGTTTGAGGTAAACTTGAGAGAAACAGAAGTTATATATCTTTTTAGTAAAGTTAATGGTGTTATTAAACAAAGGAGTTATTAAACTAGTTCTGTCATTACCCTTTTCTCCATCTCAAGCTGTGATCGGTCGGCATAGCGTTCCTGCCTCTGCAATGACAAAAGAAAAAAATGTATAAATAAGTTAGAAGACTCATCAGGAATCCCATTTATCTTATCAATACTGATCAGTTGAAGCAGTGTGAGTTCAGCGCACCTGCGTGGCCTTCTCTAGTTGTAGCTTCAAGTCTGCCAGCTCCAGGTCTGTGTCACGTAACTGGGCCTTCAACTTCTCGTTCTCAGCTAAGATCTGCTCGTAGAGCTGAAGGGACAAACGTATTCAACAGTCAAGAAGTGTAACCAACAAACCACCAAGGTATTCTGAATATAAAAAGAATAGTTTGCTCCCCCCACCCTCAAAAATGTGGCAATTGTTTCAGTGAAAATTGGTAAAAACCCATACATAGGTAGGTAGGAAACCCAAACTTCACTCAGCACTGTCCCCATAGACCTGAGACCTTTTTCTATCACCTGGTACTTTCTACTGCCTGTACTTTTTTGACAGTCAAATTATAAGAGGATTTATCAATTTAACTCGATTATTTGTTTTTAAGGCGTACTCATGACTCACTGCACAATATCAATCAGTGACATCAAAATAAAACAATATTTGGTGCAGGTCATAACTTTCCCTTGTCATCATGGTCATTTAAAATAGATTCTATCATATATCAGAGTTAATAATCTGTTTTCTGAGTACAAGATTCAAAAGGCGTCAACTGTCAGCCCTGGGAATAAATATTAGATATATTACAGTAGATATAAAATGTTTCTTTGGAAGTCTGGCATCAAACGAGCTGAAACAGCAGTGTGGCTGTCTGGAAAACCGTTATCCTATGACCTGGAGTATAGAGTTTAATTTATAGTACATACCTTCTTATAGTCAGTGGTGTCGTCTCTATCCAGTCGGCTTGAGTATGTCCTCCGACTCTCACCATAGCCACGGCTAAAAAGAGTGTCATTGCGATCTAAGGATGAAGTGCTCTCATTCCTACAACAGTAATAACAGGCGTCCAGTTAAAATCTGATTGTTTGGCAACACAGATAAAAGATAACATATAAAAAGGATAAAGAACACAATATGAAGGGGTAAAACATACCTGGACAATCTGTCGCTCTGTAGGAAAGCAAAAATGAAACTATGTTAATGTCAAAGAGAAATGCACTGAATGAAAGTGAAAGCAGCCAGCCAGTCTCAATCTCTTACGCTCATGCATATTCAGGAAAAGTGAAAAGTGTGAAGTGCATTTGTAATAAGCTTACATATACAAAACAAAACTGAGTGAATGGAAAAGATGGGACATGCTGTTCATTTTAAACAGAACTTCCACTTTCAGATTCTACAGCCTCCCTCTCTCTATGCACCCGCACCTGACCTTCCCTGCTTTGCAATCAGCCTCCTACACACAAACACTGCACTACATACATATACACTAATTCCTAAACAGCTGCCATGTCAGCCAGTGCCTCAAGGCCCTACTGTGTCTCTGGGCCTGCTGTGCTTGTGCAGAGGCCCTGAGAATGGGGCCAGACATCAGATAGGAGGTCAGGCTTGGAGGGTCGGCCTCTCAGCTATTTTAAAAATGCAGTCAGCTTCCTGAGGCGGATGGAGGGCGGAGACACAACAATGCTACAGTCTGAGGGAAAAAGTTCTAAAGACTTCAAGGAAAACGATCAACACCATTCAATGCACGACTGGATGGATTACAAATCAGACACGTCATGACTGAATAATAAAAGCAATGGTTGTGTGTTTGGAGTTTCACAACTTGAGTCTTGATGATTTCACCTAACAACGATATTCAAATGTAAAGTATTTAAGAGCCTGCTAAAAAAAACAACAACAAAAAAAAAAAAAAAAACAATACTCTACCAATCAAATTTGGTTTTGAGTATCATTTTGGTGCTTTTAATTGAGCATGCCAGGGTGGAAAGGAAGAGACTCAAAACTTTTTCCTGTGTTTCCATCGCAAGGCAGAGATAATTGCTTGTTTCCTACTTAGTGCTCTGTTGCTGCTCCACCCACCCTTTATACTGGCCTACTGTAAGTGATGGCTGGAAGCTGTGTATTCCTTTCTCATCTCCCTGCTGATTGTGCTCAAGTTAACGACTACTGTCTGTTCTCTACGTTATGCTGCAAAAGACACACCCATTCAAACAGGAAGTTCATCCAGCCAGAAATGTTTTCGCAACACTGTCCTTTCTGCCCTAAGCCGTGGTACCATGAATAGTATGAGTACATTTAATTCGATTTGAAAGGTTCTCATTTTTTGTTTTAAATCTCATCTCCAAATTGGAAAAACTCTCCGCCATCTCATTCATGTGTGCGCTTTGACCCCAGTGACCCAGACTTCCTTTCCTTTGTACGTCTGTGTGTTTTTAAAACCCACTGATCTATGGGTGAGACTAGCAACCAGACAATCACCAGAAGATGGAAATGTGAGGGAGGAACAATAAAAATTCAAAGGCTGCAGGCGGTGAGGAAGATAGATAAGTGGGAGGGGAGGAAATGATAGCTGTACGGGGCAGAGCAGTGGATATCAAAGACTACTGGACTTGCTTGGCCTTCGCTACGTGAGATGAGACGTGAGGAAGGACCAGAATAGAGAATGAACGCAGAAGGGCAAGAATCACACAGATGTCCCGCCACACAAGAAAAGCAAGAGGAATAGCTTGGTTTTGGCTGTCAGGCTAGAGGGCCCTTCTTAAAAGTCAGTTTTATCTACTGTCTGCCCTGTGTGTGTGTCTGTGGTGTGTGTGTTGAATTACCTGTGGCTCTCCTTTGGTGCTGCCCTCCTCCGAGTCGGACAGCTGGTCAGGGTCATTTTCATCACCCTGAAATAAAAAAAAAAAAACGCAGATGGGTGGGTTATACACGACTCACGGCTCTCTCTATGATCAAAGAGGAACACTCACAGTTGTGCAAGTGTTACAAACTCCTGTCCCTCATGAAGAGTACTATGAATATTTATGACTGTGAAAGAAGTGGTCTCTGAAAGTCTCTTACATCTTGGGTCCAGAAGGAGACCCCAGTGGAGCGTCTCTTCTCGCGGGGCCGCCTGCGATCCCGTATGGAGCGGGGCTGAGACTTGTCCTCTCCCTCCTTCTCCTCCTCCTTTTTGTCCATTTCTGTCCATCAAGGAGAACAACAAAAGGTTAACCACATATTGCTGCCATGATATCAAAATAATTATCATAACAACTGTTCCTTTTGTATGTCTGTAAATCATCTGCTTTTGACATCTGGTCAGTATTTCTCCAGAGCACAGCTTGACCCTTATGATTTTGACACCAACAGTGTGCAAATGCCCATACAGTAGTCCTTAACAAGAATTCAAAGTGAAAAAAAGAAAAGAAAAGAAGATTTAACCTGTTAAATCTGAATAAATCTGGTTAAACAAGGCACTGAATTGACTTCACAAGGCACAATCAGGACAACAACTTGACTTGGCTCAAGTTCAGAGAGAGAGAGAAAAAAAAAGAAGGGTTTTGGTCGTGGGAGAACAAAGCGGTCACTGTTTCCTTCCTTCAGTTGAACAGAATAAAGCTGCCTTCCATTTTCCCAGACATGCTTTGTGGATTTATTCGTTAAGAGAAGAGCTACTTAATTTAAAACGCAACCCAATCCCTTTCTGTGTCAATGCCCCTAATCAGCATGTGGCAGTTTGCCCATGTGAATGTGGACCTGTGAAGACCGATACCAACATGCATCCACATGCTGTGCCCTTTTGTATTTGGCTTTATATCAGAGGGGACAGCTTAAGCTATTTCAATTTCATGATAGTTAAGCTACCCATTGTTGGCTTTTTGGCAGCTTTAGCACACCTACTCTAGTGCACACAAAAAAAAGAGCATCAAGACGGGCTCAGATTTAACAATATCGTCTATGTAGTCAATCTAAAATTGATTGGTATATGAAATATTTTAATTGCTATCACCACTGTAACTGCCATAGACTGAGTGACTAAAAGCAAAGATTTTCAGGCAAGATTTTAGATGAAAATCTTTAGTGGATGGGAACGGCACAAGGCACTGACCTTTTTCCGTATCCCTGGAGGAACGGCTATAGGAGGAGGTGATCCCCGTCAGACTGTTGGGCCTGTTGAGGGAGCTGGAACTGGAGGAAAATGTGGTGCTAGAGTAGGACGGGGTGGAGGCTGTGCTGACTGTAGAAATGGCGGAGGAGGAAGATGAAGGCCGGTAGCGCTGGTAGGGAGAGTGATAGTTAAATATTCAAAGTAAAGATTACAAGTAAAGATGCAATCACCTGTCTTGGGAAAGTTATTGTAAAAGCTTGGATATAAAATTTACCTCTTCGAAGCTGCGATACTTCGACCGGTAATCGTCTTCCTTAGTCTCCATCTCCTTCTTTTCCTCCTGTTGCTTCTCCTTGTCCTGCTTCTCTTTCTCCTCCTTCTCTTCCTCCCAGGTCTTTGGGGTACGACTCCTTCCGATCGTTTTCTCAGCCTCTTGCAGGTCAGTTAGAGTCACACCCTGGAAGCAGAGAGTAATATATCATCCCTAGAATTTGAATTCCTTGCTAGGAGATTATATAACATTTTAACATTTCTAACCAGAATCTCATTAATTAAATTAGATCTAGCTTACAGTTAAAAAAAAAAAAAGAAAAGCTGTTCAATCGGCGCTTATAATGTAAAATTTTCATGTCTTGGTCGAATAGTTCCCAGTTACTCAAACAGCATTTTTGCTTCATGTAAAATGACAGGCCTAGATGTTAAGTCCTACCTATGCACACAAAACATTCGTCTGTCTCAACCAGGAAAAAAACATTTAAAAACTATGGCTATAAAATCGTAATCCAAACCAGGGGCACCTACAGGTCACCTTCTGTTTTGATGTGGGACTACATTATTGTTTTACCAGTTACTTTTTTGGTGGGATGGGGGGATAAAGTAAGTGTCAACATATCAGAGGTGATACAGGTTAACTAACCTGGGTGGACCTCCTTGACTGTCGAGCCTGTCTGGAGCGAGCTTTCCTCTGGGACTCTGACTCCTCGTCTCGCACTGGCGTCAGGTATGACCTGACATGCACAAAGACACACTCATACAGTTAATTATTTAGCAACAGCAAAAATAAGCTCTAGCATTAGATGACTATTGGGATGGTGGAACTTGTAAAGACACGTTTTTCAGTTGACATTCCTTACATAAATAGTTGTGGTAATTGTCATTGTGTTGGGCAGTATGGTGGCTGGCGATGAGAAGGATGGCTGCTCTAATTTACTAACTAGCTGGAAAAGTGACAAAATCATGCTTTCCTCTCACAATAAATACTGCAGAGTGAGGATATTAAATGTACAGTAACATCACAGCTCCAGGTGTACATATGTGGAATAGTATGAATGTGATGCAGCTACCTATGTCAAGATATGTTGGTAAAGAAGATTTCCTTTAATGAAGATGTATGTGAAGCAGGATATTCCTGGAAAAATGTTCGAGTTTCCTAAGATGAAGCTGAAAACGTACACCTACTTTAAGTTACTGTGGTAAAATAGGATTAAAATATGTGTTTTAACTTTTTCTATAGCAGTACCACACTCAAAAGGCAACAGACTTTGCAAATTAAAATAGTGAGCTATTCTAGTTCTTTCTCTCAGTGTGTAGCATGCCTCTGTTGGCCACACAGAGGTATGAATTCAGTTCAGAGTGGAGCCTTGGCCTTGAGGAAAATGTGCAGCTTCTGCCCACATTCCTTATAAGGAAAAGTCACAGGAGCAGTCCATGCTATGAAACAGCACTTCCCCACTCCTACCACGACAGGTGGCTTATTTCAGCAGTGAAACAGGAAGATATGGTCTCGACCCCACTCAAACACACGTGCAAACACATGCTTTGTGACACACTCTCTCTCACAGATGGACACAGGCAAACTCTCTCTCCCCCACCACACTGTGTGTACAGAGTTGAAGATCGCACACACCCCGTTCTCAAAACAGAGGAAATACATCCGCATTACTGTTTGACTGATGGAAGCCTTTAAGGTTCATGGCAATATTTCATGAAGCTGTTTAGAGTAAATGTTTCGTTAAAATATCCAAGCCATTCAAAATTGAGAATGTCATGAACAAATATAATAAATAAATAAATTCATTAAGTAAAGCAAAATTTTAAGTATCGAATTCTTTCCCCAGCAATTTTAACTTTAGTCAAGACAAACAAAAAACCTAATGCCATGGGACGCTGAAAGTCTCCTCTAAACCCAAACAGCAATTAACATCTCAGACTGAAATGTAATCAAACAAAATGCATCACAAAAAACACCAATCATCAAGATGAGATTATCCCATCTTAATGCTACACTGTAAATTTATTATTACATATTTAGATTATCTGCACAGACTAAGAAATGTGTGCATGTTTTCTTATGTTAAGGGATAAAAATAATTCACAATGTGAGACAAGAAATAAATGGACATATTTTCCCATATTACAGGTAGGGCTGGGCGATAAGGCCAAAACTGTTATCACAATATAAAAATGTCATATCATTTAAATATCATCATGATAAATGTCATCATCATTAAAGTTTAAAGGCTGATTTTTGCTCCTGAGTGAAAGTTGAAGAAACTAGATGGTTAATTTTGTGGTTAAAAACTTTTCTTTACGGTCAGAATGTGACAAACACTTGACGTTAAACAGTGGATCACTTCACAAATCTGAGTGAGAACACTCAAAACAATAATGAGTCTCTTTTTCCTCAACAAAATAAATATTTTAAATCAAAAAATTAAGTGCTATTTCATTCGTAATTCAAATTAATCACATCAAACATTTATTGACAATATATTGAACATTTGTTATATTGTTAGAGGAAAATTATATTGCGATGATTATCATTTTTGTTTTATTGCCCAGCCCTAATTACAGGATAAATATGGATGAAGTATGTAGGGAAAAGGTGCTTGTGTGTTTGTTACCTGCGTCTTTCAGAGCCGGTGCCGGTGCCAGTGCCAGTGGTAGATATGGCGGTAGTGGTAGTGGTAGATGCGGTGGTCGTAGTAGAGCCAGTGTTTATAGTGGGGATGACCGCAGCAGACTCCTTCTCCTTCTCCCTCTCTGCACTCTCCTCTGACCAGTACCTGTTTATACACCAGCATTTTATAAATAAACCTGCTAAACCTGAAAGATTCTGCATTTCAACTGCTTTGATTATAAAACTGAAATGTGAAGTCTGGTGGCAGCCATTTTGGAGGTCAGACACTGTAAAGGTGCTGGTCATATAATTAGAATATCATCAAAAAGTTGATTTATTTCAGTAACTCCATTCAAAAAGTGAAACTTGTATAATGTATACATTCATTCCACACAGACACAGATATATTTCAAGTGTTCATTCCATTTAATTTTAATGATTATAACTGACAACTAATGAAAACCCCAAAATCAGTATCCCAGAAAATTAGAATATTGTGAAAAGGTTCAATATTGAAGACACCTGGTGCCACACTCTAATCAGCTAATTAACTCAAAACACCTGTAAAGACCTTTAAATGGTCTCTCAGTCTAGTTCTGTAGGCTACACAATCATGGGGAAGACTGCTGACTTGACAGCTGTCCAAAAGACGACCATTGACACCTTGCACAAGGAGGGCAAGACACAAAAGGTCATTGCTAAAGAGGCTGGCTGTTCAGAGCTCTGTGTCCAAGCACATTAATAGAGAGGCGAAGGGAAGGAAAAGATGTGGTAGAAAAACGTGTACAAGCAATAGGGATAACTGCACCCTGGAGAGGATTGTGAAACAAAACCCATTCAAAAATGTGGGGGAGATTCACAAAGAATGGACTGCAGCTGGAGTCAGTGCTTCAAGAACCACCACGCACAGACGTATGCAAGACATGGGTTTCAGCGTCAGAAGCGTCTCGCCTGGGCTAAAGACAAAAAGGACTGGACTGCTGCTGAGTGGTCCAAAGTTATGTTCTCTGATGAAAGTAAATTTTGCATTTCCTTTGGAAATCAAGGTCCCAGAGTCTGGAGGAAGAGAGGAGAGGCACAGAATCCATGTTGCTTGAAG
>NC_060165.1:18806960-18837098 GCF_021292245.1 Micropterus dolomieu | reverse complement strand
GTGTTGGTCCACTGTGTTTTCTGAGGTCCAAGGTCAATGCAGCCGTCTACCAGGAAGTTTTAGAGCACTTCATGCTTCCTGCTGCTGACCAACTTTATGGAGATGCAGATTTCATTTTCCAACAGGACTTGGCACCTGCACACAGTGCCAAAGCTACCAGTACCTGGTTTAAGGACCATGGTATCCCTGTTCTTAATTGGCCAGCAAATTCGCCTGACCTTAACCCTATAGAAAATCTATGGGGTATTGTGAAGAGGAAGATGCGATACACCAGACCCAACAATGCAGAAGAGCTGAAGGCCACTATCAGAGTAACCTGGGCTCTCATAACACCTGAGCAGTGCCACAGACTGATCGACTCCATGCCACGCCGCATTGCAGCAGTAATTCAGGCAAAAGGAGCCCCAACTAAGTATTGAGTGCTGTACATGCTCATACTTTTCATGTTCATACTTTTCAGTTGGCCAACATTTCTAAAAATCCTTTTTTTGCATTGGTCTTAAGTAATATTCTAATTTTCAGAGATACTGAATTTGGGATTTTCATTAGTTGTCAGTTTTAATCATCACAATTAAATGAAACGAAACATTTGAAATATATCAGTCTGTGTGTAATGAATGAATATAATATCCAAGTTTCACTTTTTGAATGGGATTACTGGAATAAATCAACTTTTTGATGATATTCTAATTATATGACCAGCACCTGTATTAGTCCAATACCCGTATACAATAAGGTTTATTGTTATGCTTTTTTTTCGCCCGCTGACAGCAGTCCTGCTCGTGTGTGTACCTGCTGGTGAGACTGGTGGAGCCAGTGCGGGTGGAGGAGGAGCCCAGGCTGGAGAGCAGGCCCCGATGGCCTGTAGGCGAGGTAACAGATGAGGAGGTGGTGGTGGTCGTGGGGGAGGTGGTTGAGGAACTCAAGTCCTCTTGTCTTCTGCCGAAAGAGCCACTGGAGGACAAAATGTCAGACAAACACAACAGACACCCGTAAGACAGAGCAAGACACAAATAAAGCTTTGTTTTCACAGGTATAATGTTGATAATTAAGTTAGATGATCTGATTATTAATAATATATTTTTGCCTCATATCAGCATTGTGAATGCATGATATCAGGGGAAAATATAAAACAGGAGTGGGTCACTAAAGCTCAGTTTTTGTGATAAAAGAGGGGAAAATTCTCTCTTGTGTATTCTCTATGACAAGAATGTCCTGTTTACACTGATGCTTTTAAGAATTAAACATTGGGAGACAGCTATCCTTTCCCTTCATAGTTCTACAGCCTATATTGCGTGATTAGTTAGAGGTTTAAAACATCATTGTTTGACAGTCAGTCTCAATGCTTGGGTTTCTGCTGTTAGTAATGATGGCTCTGCGTGTAAACATAAAGGTAAATCAAGACAGCGACATTTTAGAGGAGACACGCCACTCAATTACATCCTCAATATAACTCTATGGGGAAAGCCCGTAAGGGCAAAAATGACGGTTATCCCGCCCCTCCCGCTAGAAAGCCAATCATCTGCTTTTAACAGCCAAAGCGGAAAATATATTTCAGTCAATCGTTTGGTTCCACTGATGTAAGGGTCTGTTTTACTTCTACTGCACATGCGTGGTAGTAGTGACGCATGAGTAGCAGAAGTATAATTGGTTGGGAAAAATGCTTTTTAAACCTTATTTTGGGGAAAAGTTGTCCAACTTTTTCTGAGCAACTTTAACTAATATGCAAAAACTAACTAATTGTCTTTGTGAGACGAATGAATGGATCAAATTCTATAGTTATTCCAGACAGGTATTGGAGTTTAAATATTACAGTTCAGTGAAAATTAAGCTGAGCATACTTTTATTAATAGTACTGCAGGGTCACAGTAATATTCAATGTCAACAGCATTCAAGTTTTTCCAATCTCTGTTGTCAATCAAAAGAAAAATCTGTTTCTGCTTTTACTGGATAACATTTCAGTCCTAACTTCATTAATAGAGTTACTTCATTCTTCATTCATCACTTTGGACAAAACGAGAAACCAGGCTATATACTGTGGCTAGTTCTGGATGGTAAAACAACTCTCTTCCAAAATTCATTTGGACATTATAGGCAACCAGAGGAACACAAAACACAAGGTAGGCACTTCACCAGAGTAGAGACACACGGTCAGAGAGGACAGGTGGGTGGAGAGACGGTGGAGCCCCTGTTGAGGCTGGTGTACCTGCGGTAAATGCTGTAAGACTGGTAGTGGGAGGAGGGTGGCTGCCAGGGTTTAGTATTACTGTTGTTAGGGTCCAAGCTGGAGGTGGACGAAGACTTGGCTGGCACGTCCCGCATGCTGCCGCTCCGCCCTAGTGCTAGCGTATGGGACGTGCTGGCGTGTTGGCAGGCGGGTGGGCAAGAGAGGCATGTTAGCGGTGGAGGCGCACACACACAGATACAGTATAAGAAACACAGATATATAAGACTATTAAGCTTTGCACACTATTGGTGCATTCATGTCATATGGGACTAACTGCTAACAGGACAATTAAAATCAACAGTTAAATAGTGTTTGGAGATACCTTCAATGAAGGTTTTTGTAGATTTCTGTTGATTGCAATTACCTTGTTCGGTCAGCATACATTCATTAATTAAAAGATACTTTGATCTTTGAAAAGATTTATTTCAAATTCCGTAGCTTTCACAACTTAAAATAGTAGTGTATTAAAAGGAGACTGGTATCCAGTATTTTCCCCATATGACATGCATGCAGCATAAATCCATGTCTAGGTTTTGTGCCACGATCAAACCTGGGAATATGATTTATCTCTGGGACAGACAGGCTTTTTAAAAGTAATGCATTGCGAACTCAGTGGCACAACAACCTGACAGGACAGGTACAGTCATGCAACAGACTCTGTGGCAGTGATAGAGAAAGGCATTTGGGCTGCTCGGCATGGCTTTCTCAGTAGCTGCTGCTGTGCGTGGAAGCTTTTGATGACATAATCAAAGCAAAATTTACAGATGATTGATAAACAACTCGTTTTAGTTCCACAGCTATGCAAAGCTCAACCTCATAAAATAATAAAATATATATACACACACACACACACACACACACACACACACACACACACACCCACCCCAGATGTAACAGAAATCTGATGATGAGAAGTTTGGCAGAGATTTATTTCGCAGCAGACGCTAACCTGCGCTGATAGCTGGGAGTTCGGTTGGTGGAGGCGCTTCCTTCGCTGTTCTTCAGGTCGTCATCCCAGCGTCGCCGAGTGTATGAGCCACTACGTATCAGAGAAGTAGAGTCCCTGGGGAACCAAATGCTACAATTGTACCCCAGGCTTTCATTAACAGATACTGACAGAGACTAGATATGTGCTGATAAAAGTAGTAGTCTTTCATTAAACCTAACTCTACCCACTTTGAAATCCACCATTTTCCTAGTGATTTTGAAGTCTACCAAATCCATTGCTGCACGACACAACAAACTAATTAAGGCAGTTCCTTAGGGCCACACACACCATGCAGAGCATTGAGGTCTTTTGCCTGCAACACACAGCAGTGGGCAGCAGGAGCCGCTCATGCCAATGCATGTTTGCACAGAGCCACTTGGCTCTAAGGCTTCACCTGTTTTCCTTCTCATCAATGTCTGAAGTACTGGCCAGTCTCCTGGGGATGGTAGGGGCCACATAGGCAAGCCGGGTCCCTTTATCTTTTTCCTGGAGACAGCGGAATAAATAGGACCCATATTAGTGACCATCCATGGAACAGCTGTCAAATATCCCTACAAACTTTATTTACTATTAAAAAGCATCTAGGGTGCCTTTTCAGGCCTAATTAAGCTCTTACAAAAAGCAGGTCATGGCCGCATCAAGCCTAAATATGAACGATTTCTTCCTTTTCATATTCATTCATACATTTATAATGTAGCCAGCTGGAAAATCACTCGGGACATCCTAGTGTCCCAGTGGTCTAAGAGACTGAAAAAATAAAGGATGTGACCATGTGACTGTTGACCTTCTCTTTGTCTTTATTGTCCAGGGAGGACGACAGGCGAGGGCTCGAGGCTGAGCGCATCACCCCAGTCGTGTCTTTCTCCTTCTGAGCCTCCTTGGTAGCTGTGATCTCTGCCAGAGCCCCATAGCTGCCCGTCTTCCTCAAACCCAGCCGCCACGATGCTGGCGATTCGTCCTTCCTATCATCCTCCACTTTAGTTGAAGCCTTTCCAGCAGGCTGAGGGACCTGAAAGGGAGGAAGGGGGAGCGGTTTAGAGTACAAAGTTAACCATTGATAAATACACAGACGGTAAATTAGATTTTTAGTCATCAACAAACAAGTCAATCAGGTCAAACATTTTGGATTAATCTCAATACGCTGCAATTTTTATGTTTAAATTAGGGCTGTACATAACGATTATTTTTCAAGTCGATTAATCTAACGTTATTTTTTCAATTAGTCGATTAATGTAACGACTAAGTGTGTATTCTAAAGGGAAAAAAAGTTGCTTATTACTCGACTAACATACCAATTTAAATAAATATCAAAAACATGTCTAATCAATAAATCAGTATTTTATTCAACCATCCTGATGAAGCACATAAGAATAACGACAATAGTAGCATAGCAGAAAGTAAACAAGATTTGCGGTGGTGCCGTCAGTGCTCCGGGATACTTTCGCACGTGTACTTTTTCATGTGTTCATGCCGCTTCACGTATTCGTGGACAGCAGTTGTGCTGCAGTGAAGCTACTTCCAGTTCACAGAGCTCATGGAGCACCAAGTTGTTGAGTGTCCGTCTAAAATACTCCCGAACTTTAGACGGTCGAAGGCGACGTCATGTAGCTGGAGCTTGTCCCAGAATCCCATTAACACCGGACGCAGCGATGCGTAATAGATTACGTAAATACGTCGACTCGCATTACGTTAGTCGACGTATTGATGTAATCTATTAAGTCGACCATTAAGAGGACATTTCTAAAATGAAGGACATGCTTGTTAATGTGTTTGATCACATCCACAACCACTACTACCACTACCAGACTCTAAAAGTTATCCCAGAGTAAATGCTATTCTTACAACACGATAATTATGCTATGCTCTTGTACAATAGGTGGTAAAAGAGTAATTAAAATAGTTGGGATTTTAGGGTCTGATAGTTTTCAGGTCTGGCCACACATACATTTTTAAAACAAACTCTCAAAAGACAAGCAACTAAACAAAACACAGAAGCAACACAGACACGGGGTGAAAGCACCATCAGTACAGTTCATTTGTTGATTACAAGTGAAAACAACACAATGTAGGGTTGATGAGTGAAAGTCAGCAGTAGGTTCAATCAGCATCACTTGGATTGGGCCAGGGTGGTTAAGGGGGGTGTTAAGTACTTTGTCAGTGCACAGGTGCATGTAGGATGAGAGAACAACTCTGGTGCACACCAATGCCTCACCATAGGTTTTTTTGGCACTAGAGAAATGCCTGTTTTGCGCAAGCCTTGACGCCACAATGCAGGACAGCCTGGCTCCGCCACAGGCATGAGGGGAGTAATACAATCAAACTAAAGCCAACCAAGTCAAGAGCCCAGGATGAGAAAGACACGGGGGGAGGGAGGGCATGGAGGAGGACAGAGAGATTGAGACAGAGAAAAGGCCAGAATAAGACAGAAGCAGCAGCAGCAGCAGCAAAAGAAACACTTTATGGTAGGACAGATTTTTTTAAGGCCTAGTCACACCACACAATGCCTACTGCCAAACCGGTTTAATTATTGTTATTATTTATTAATGTTCAAATTGGAATAAGTGTCAGATCCCACAAACATTTGGTAGTGTCAAAACCGGACATTGTTAATGTTTTGCTCACTCTTGTTAGACAGAAGACATTGTGATGTGTGAGCACTAGGCTTCAAAGAAAGATTGGAACAACAATAACAATGCAACAAAAGAAGCAACATTTAGAAAGTGTAAAAGATATGTGGCCACTGATTGCAGGCCATAGACTAAAGGGTGCAAATTCAGAAAGAGAGAGGACACTGTAAAATGTACCCTCTAATTTAGGCTGCATTCTTGAGTGTGAAATGATGATGCATTCTGTAGGTGGTATCTGATATCACAGACTTGGAAATGAGTATCACAGCTTTTCTGAATGCCACACAAAAAAACTCAAAGTACCTTTCTAACAGTTAAAAATGATGCCACATTAAGTATTTGTTTGAACCAGTGGCCTGAAGGAAGCAGACGTGCCCTTGGAAAGGTTGACCAGGTTCACTATGGTTAAATGCTTGGCCTCAATTTGCCAGCAGAGGGCAGCAGACTCAAAAGTGGGAAAACACTACCATGGAACACTTTCTAGTTTTATTCTTAACAACCAACCCAATCCAGTGCTCTATAAAGTCCAGGCTCCTGGTATCCAACAGGCATATAGTAAACCGTTAACATTATCCAGAATTGGCCACCAATCATCCCCACTGTACAGCCTGTTGCCATGTTTGTTAAACGCCACCAAAAATTGCTCGTAACTGTCATTCTCACGGCCTGTGTGACGTGTTCGCTTCGTCTGCTCATTGTGCTGCGACGTGAAGAACAAATCACAACCAGGAACAACTATTTCTGTGATGGCCTGGAGTATGAACTGCAAAATCATTTATGTAATCCCCCAGTATCGTCATCCGGCTGTGAAATTAGGTTTGTGTTCAAGGGGGAGGAAAACCCAAATAGATAATTTTACAGATTTGTGTACATAATGAAGCACCAACATCTCTCAGTAGAGCAAAGTTGCACTGGCTTAGTGCAACGGAGGAGGTGTAGTTACTACCTGAAGTGACTAGAGGGTAGAATAGGGACATGATTGGGACATGATTGCATCATGGCAATGCTGCATTTAATTTCCTCGAAGGCCTTTTCTAAAACCCATCAACTGCTTCCCAATTTGAGTGAAACGTGTCCTATTTGATTTTTTTTTTTTTGCCAGTACCATGGCAGCTGTCTGCACACGGTAGGATAATAAATACCACTTGTCCACCAGGTCGTACCTTCTTTACCGGTGAAGTGGGGGTCGTCACCTGGTTGGTTGGGCTAGTTGGAGATGACACGGTGACGGTGGTCGGGGTGGGCGTTGTGTTGTTGCTCACTGATGCTGAAGGCTTGCTCTTGTCTGGCAGGGTCAAAAAGAAAAAGTATTAGTTGTTTGCGTCAATTAACAATTAATAATAAAAAACAATTCTGGAAAATGTGTTTAAAAAAGTCAGAACATAACTGCAGTATGGAAAACAAATTTAGATGGTGACGTTTGACCACAAGAAAAAGGGTAGGCAGAATCAAATTTGTATGCGAGACATTTAACCGAAATTCTTTTGTTTTGACCTGATTTAGTGATACCACAACAAGTCTAAAATAAGTCACACACACACAGTACCTGCTTCAGTCTCCGACTCCGAATCTTCATCATCCTCTTCCTCACTGGAGCAGCTTGATTCGTCCTTCTTCCCATCCTCTTCTTCATCCACCTTCTCCGGTTCTAAGGTGTCTATGCGTGGGGCGCTCTTTTCTGG
Organism: Micropterus dolomieu; assembly: GCF_021292245.1. NCBI lineage: Eukaryota > Metazoa > Chordata > Actinopteri > Centrarchiformes > Centrarchidae > Micropterus > Micropterus dolomieu. The sequence continues at coordinate 18,829,574 of NC_060165.1, read as the reverse complement.
CTCCAGAAGCAGTGTTTCTTTGCTGCAAAACACACATTTGACACCATTAGCAGAGAACTACAGCATCAGTGTAGTACAGCATTTTGAGCTACAAGAGAGAATACAAGCCAAAGATACAAAATAAAATATTTTAAACCTACAGAAGTTTAATTAGTTATGTCTGAGCTATAGGTGGCTTAATAACACTCACACATTCAGTAGGCAGTTTCTGTTGATTATTTTTTCAAGGTATTTACCTCTTGAGTGGTTTCAGTGACTGGTTGTTATCCCCGGTGGTTGTTGTTTCAATCAAAGGAGATTTCTTAACGTCTTTCTCCACACTCATCAGCTGCAATAAAGGGGAAAGACACAATGAATGTTACTGAAGAGGATTCACACATTCCCACTCAATCACAGGCTTCCACTAATTTTATATATATATAAAAATTTTTACAAAACACCTCCAAATGTATCCACCATTAAAACAGCTGAATAAGTTGTTTGGTGTAGATATGGGTCACATCAACTTACCAGCTTTTGTTTCTTTTGTAGTTCTTCTAAGTATCCCAGAACATCTTCGTCAGCTACATCCAAAGCTGTCTGGCCCTGAGGGAAAGCAATAAAATAAAAAGTTCTAAAATATGGATTGCACAGAATTTAATGACAGGACTCTACGACAGTGCTTGTTACTCACCATTTTATTAATGAGGTCCATGTCACATAGATTCTCCACCAGTATCCTACATGCCTCCTCTTTGCCCCAGTGTGCTGCTGCATGTAGAGGAGTCCAGCCATCATAGTCCTTAATATTTACATCATACCCTGCTTGGATTAAAAGCCTGCACATGGAGTTGGAAAGGGAGGAGAGACTTAGAATTAGCAAATCTTTTTTTCTCAGATTCGATTCTGTAAACTAATCTTTCAAGGTGCTGCCAGTGTCCAGGCTTTGAGAAGTGCGTCAGCATTATAACCCCAGGTCAGATATCTGAGATACATAGTCCACCCCCTAAACACACGGACACATATTCTGAAAGTTGTTGTCACTGAGCAAGAGCAGGGTGACGTCAGCTAAACTCTAATATTTTCGCCCATAATTCTGCCATGATGAGGAAAACATTTAGATTCCTGGCTTGTATATGTTTGTTGCGCTAAAAATCAGAGATCTTAGCACTATCTATGGCAGTAGAGTACGCTGGCTGAATTCCCAGACCAGATGGACAGGCGGCTGCAGTTCCTTTCCTCGAGCTGTGTAGCCGTATTAACAGCCTACAGATGCAGGGTCGGAACAACGCACTGACAAGATACAGAGACCAAGCTATGTTTGACATTAGCAAAGAAAGGCCTCACAACTGTCTTGACTATTAATAGTCTTTTATACAACGTAACATAAAGGAAAGGCTTTATGTAACAACGAGCAATAAATGATTCTACTACCTGTGAAATCAAAACCACTGCTTACTTTAAAACCTCTGCGTATCCCTTCGCAGCAGCTACATGAAGTGACGTTCCTCCGGACTTGGCGTGCCGGACATCTTGGATCTGGCCGCTGTTGAGCCACTGCCGGGCGTCCCTCAGCATCACCCGCTCCTCCTCTTTCCGGGCTGCCTCGATATCCACCCCTGGTAAGTGACAGAAGAGACTGCTGCTGTCAGAGTGGCACCGAATGATTACCTGCTACTGCTGCCAGCTGTAACACTGAACCCAGAGAATGGAGGAATGACAACGGAGCACAATTACATCGAGGTATTTATTATGAGTTCTACTTGTCTTAAATCTGGAGAAAACATATGTATTTGATGTTACATAAGTTTGTGACTATGGATTACAGTAACAGACATTATTTCAATCTGTAGCCATGAGATAAATCTTTGCATATTTAATGACATGATAATGTGACAATAATCATAGCTACAACAAGTCTGTTACACACGATTCAACCCACACACTCCTGTACTTTTATTAATGTCATCCAATGCGTTTAAGGTTCTACAGAGGAATAATAGACATTACATCATTCTGGCAACCTCTCTAAACACTAGAGGGCATTGTAAAGCACTTGTTCTGCTTTAGCAAACAGTTTTGTGCCAATATTCTGTCAATTTGTCAATGAAATAGTGGCTGCAAACACACAGGCCTCAGTCATCTTAAGAGGGTCAATACGTCTAAGCTATAAGCGGCATACAATGCAGCAGTGAAAACAGGCCTGTATTGTCTTGACGACACCTAGTTGGACCACGAGACGATCTGACATGCACTGCTGCATGAGTAGTAGACTCGTCAGCTGAGCATTAACCGTGTTGAACTTCATAAAGAAGTGATTCAAAAAGTGCCCTGGTATAGGACCCAAAACTTCAGCTGATCTTGTTCTATTCCAAAGGATACATCATCACTCATGCCATGACACCCTAAAATGCTTTAAGATTGCCTCAAGTTTTTAAAACCGAGAAAAGACGACATCTGTGTCTGAAAGTTTGACTTTACCCAGAGGTTTAGCCCTCAGGGTAAAGCACAAGCAGATCTGTAAAGCAATAAGAGGACACTCCATTCCCAAACAAAGTCACAAAGACACCTGGCTTTATGCCTTTTGCTCCATAACTTTTATTTTGACTACAAGCCTTAAATGTCAATGGAAATCACACGCACCACAGGCTTAAATTATGCAAGGAAACAGTAATATTCTGCCTCTTTTAAAAACTCGACATGTTGCTCATTATGAGGATTATCGGTGAACTGAGGTCTAAGAAAGTGAAACCAAATGGGATGAAGATGACTCAGTGTCTGGGTTTATGTTTGACTGCATTTCAAGTTTCATTTGATACATTTGAAACCAAGTAACTTGGGACAGGGACTGGACCACTTTGTCCTGCTATGGTTGGATGAACAGTAAAGCCAGTAATCTTTTTACAAACTAACTCTTAGCATAACTTAAGCTAAACAATGACATACTATAGACATTATAAAAAGGATTAAGACTGAAATATGTGATCAAAAGGCATGGTCTTTTTGGCATTAAAAGAACATCACCAGGTAAGTGCTGTGCAACTCTATTTCTATCATGTAAATCCAGCCCAACTTGACGTAAGAGAAAACACCGTGCACATTCCCTACGGAGGAAAATTAACCTAAACTTTCTTAGGGCATCCGAGTTAATGTAGGCAATGGGAGCTGGCCAGGTAGGGCAACGTCCCGTGATCTCTTGGGAAGTAGCCTACACTGTGTCTATAAAAAGCAGGGAGCCTAATGGCCTCTAAGTAGGAATACGGAACGAGAGCCCAGTGGAAGAGTTGGCAACAGTTCAAAGTTGAGTTTTTATAAGAGAACAGCACATCTTCTACCTGAGCACTGAAAAGATAAAGAGAAAAAAAAATCCTAAAGACCTAAAAAGGACTTGCCTCCCCTTCACCTCACTGACAATATACCAACAGCGTGTCAAAGCCAAAATGAAACAGTCACTGAAATCTAACCTGACGCAAGCACAGAAGCAAGGATCCTCAGAGGCATGTATAGTTACTGGCTTTTTAGAAAAGTCAAAAGAAAGGTGCAGAGAGGAAACTGCTGTCAACCCAATCCTCTATGTCCTCTCAGCACCAGGGAGTGTGTGAGAGTTAAAACAAATTCTGAGATCAGCCACATTCAGTTACAAGGACAGGCAGCAGCCCTCATGAGGCAGCTGACGGAGAAAGGAAGAAGGGTGGCAGGGCTGTCCAGTCACTTGACTCAATCAGGGTCTAGGAGAAGATCTAGAGGTTATCCCTGCCAAGGGGAAACCATGGCAGCTTGCTAACAAGTTTAACCCCATGACTAGTATCTCTTTGAGGGGAGAAAATCACATTACAAACATACAGAATCATTACACAACAGCTAGTTGCATAATGCCGCCAGCACAGAGAACTGAGCTGTGGATTGTCTGCAGCTGCCCTGAGGCCAGGATCACTGCAAATTCACTTTTCTCAGCTGAGTTTTCTCTTGAAAGCAGTTTTAAGCTAGTCTGCATTAATGAATAAATAAATAAGGCTCAACCTTGAATACATAATGTCCACATAATAAAAACATATTCAGCAGTTTGGCTCTGAAGTTATGAGCATGGTAAATGAAGATTAGTGATGGATCTTAGATGAGGCAGTGTGTGAATGCTCAGAAGCAGGCAGCACATCTATCAGGCATCGGCAAATCAAAGCTGACATCTGCCGCTGGCAGGGATGCTTGAGGTTCGGGTGGGTGCATGTCTCACCGCCATTATATAACACGGTCCAGGAGCGTGACATGCAAACAGCACTCTGGGTGTAATTATCACAGGATGCCATGTGTTTCAAACACTTGGACCTTGACTTAAATACTGTCAAGAAAGTGACAGCTTAAAGACAGCCTTTTTTCTTGCTAGAGATACTAGACTATATACACATTAATTTAATGCACACTATGCTTAAAAGCAGTGTAAGCCAAGACAGTGGAGACCGTATGCAGTATATGACATGGAGACTGTGCATCTTCTGACCCTGTCCACAAGCTTTTCATATATATTTCTAATAGGGCTACTGATAGATGCATGTACTGACAAGGCAACCTGCGCACGACTTGCATTTCACACCTTACTGTAAACTAAAATGGCCGTGGCTATGAACGCAGGATTTCACTATGCATGCAAACACATGTAGTAAAATGTGAGAATGTAAAGCTTGCTTAAAAAATGGCAACTGGTGCCACAGAGAAGGGAAAGCCAGCCAACCTTTATTAGTGAATTTGAGCTGAGGAGCACCCCTCTGGCCTGGGGCCAGTTAACACGTCTGTGCATGGCCTCTCACCATAGGGGAGGGCCTTTCATCATCTCAAGAATGCCCTGGCCAGAAATAGAAAGACTCGACTTTTCAGTTTTGAATCATCACATGAGTGCTCACAACACAGCTGGATCACTTTTCTATATTATGCAAGTTTTCCTCAAGCAAGCAAGTGAAAAACAGCAGGTAACAGACACTTGATGAGATTCTATTTGATAACATACTCATACATGCATGAAATACACTTAGGGCCCCTACTAGCAATGCTGCCATTAACATGCTTAACACGTCATGATTGTTTCTAGATATGATTAAGCTCGAGTACATGATAACACTAGAAACTTCTTCACAACATTTTATTATTGTTCTGCATGCTTATAAGTGACCTCAATAACTTTTAATCTTATAGTCTGCTTTTAGGTTGACTTTGTAACATCTGTCCAGGGAAAACAGAGTGTACATAGTTATATTATACACCAAATATTGATTTCAACACTAAACCCCAGCATTGTTCTGTCTCCACTTCTTTCTTTTTGCATTAACATTACATAACCTTTTGGCCAAGGCTATATTAGTTACAGTACATCAGCAGTTCAAATTCACTTGACACTTTAACAGAGCAGTACATTTTTACAGTGGCATTTTTGCGTTGGGACAGGATGACCCAGTAGTCTAATATGGACAGCACTGTAGAGTTCAAGATGTCTACAATACATTACCTTGTCTGTTGATCTCATTCTGCAGGAGCTCCTCCATTGCCTCCTCTTCAGCAATGTCCAGAGGTGTCTCACCTTCGCTGTTTACAACGCCTACATTGGCACCCTGGCTGATGAGATACCTGCAACAACAGCACGCACAAAAATGTTAGGTTTGAACCAAGATGATATTTATATAAACAACCTTTTAAATTTTTCAAATATTTTGAAATAGTCCAACTGATTTTTGTTTGAGGTTAAACCCTGGCCTCTGATGGCACGAAAACAAAAGGAGATATATAGGCAGTTGAAGGACAGGAGCTGCGTAATGGCACGTACGGCACTGTACCATAGTCTGCATCTCCTGTTTTACCGGTCACATCTTCCAGACACCTGTAGGCCTAATTATATATGTTATATTCACCAATTACTCCTCCCATCTATTGCAAAATCTTAAAACTTGTTCCCTTTTATTCTTTGGTGCTAAAAAAAGACGTGTGCTAATATGAATGTTCTTCAAAAACAAATCCTGAGCGTGAAAGAAATACCCAAATGGAGGGAAAGGTCCATAGAGACAAGAGTATAATGCAAAGTCTTTTACTGGTGTTCAGCTCACACAACAGGACAAAGGTTAATAACGATGGTATATGTTCAAGTAAGTAAGCGCTGAAAAGTCAAGGCGCCTAAGTCACACAATGTGTTTATATGACATGAGGGTCTTCCTCAAGCTATGCAAACAACATGAACATGCCACACCTAAATAATAAAAGAAAAGGAGGTATCTGGATAAGGAGTGGCACAAATCCAGACGGCTTAGTTGTTTACTACTCTCCAGGGTTTGACACTAAACTACCGCCCAGTTCATCTTACAGTACATAACTGCAACTACAGATGCAATCGAAGCATTCATTGCTACCAATTAAATGCTTAGTAGTAGAGGACTTGGGACTTCTAGCATCTGCCAGGTGGTCTCCAAACAAGACATGAGATGTCAAAGTGGAGCTCACTTAAGTTTAAAAAAAAAAAAATGTATCCCTATTAAATGAGGAGGCAGTTTCCACACAGTTTACTTTATGCAATATGTCTACTGTATCCCATGACAGTGTTGTCATTATAGCCTGATGCTGGATTTTTGCAGCCAATACTGATATTTGAGGTTTACAATAAACCAAACACTGGCCTCTAGCCGGTTTTATAGCATAAATCTTTTCCTTAGAATCCCTTAAAAGTGGTTATTAATGAATTGTAGAGATATGTATTTAGCAGAACATTTAGAGTTAGAAAACAAACTTTTCAGTACTCTCCGGTGCCAAACTATGTAATGGTGACACCGTTTCCAAAGTCCCTCAGACATTATCTCGGGCATTTCTGTTCTGCAGTTTCTTATTAGTTGTTGACCAACATGTGCCCAGTATTAGCTTATTATAGATATATTGTTTTCAGGCTCCAGTAACAACTCGAGCAGCTTAAAATAGTTGTACGTGTAACTGAAAGTTGCAAATCTGTGAAGCGTAATTACTATGCAAAAGGAGCACTCAATAGAAAGTCAAACTGAGAAGTTTGTCACAACACAGTAGGGATTCTCAATGTCAGTGTTTTTACACTGTGATAAGAGCTTGACAAAAAAAAATCTTCTCCTAATGGCCAAGCCTACAGTACAAAACATTAATGTGTCACCTGATAAAACCCTGACAGTTGTGAGTATTGTCAAGTCAAGAATGCTGAAGATATTAGTGGTAAGTGGGGTGGCTTTTATGTAATACAGATAATTAAGTGGTTTAGTTTTTTTTCCCCTTTTGAGGAAATAATTTTGCAGATTGAGGATTTAACCAATAAAATTGGCATAAATCTTTATTTTTATATATGATTTAATTAAAAGCTATCAAAACATTCAATTTAAACAGTCTTTGTCTGCATATCCCTTTACATGTGAAAGCATGAACGACCTGGAATAAACACCCTAAAGAAATATTTAACACTTTATATCTTTGTCTCCCTCCAGTAGATTCAAGACATTTTTAACAGTTCAACATCTTGACTTCAGCTGCTTCCAATTAAAGATGCGGTGAGACTCAGGCCCTTCTCATTAGGCCAACACGCCACTTGAAACAGGCTCAGTGCTCATGATTCCCCCCCCCCCCCCCCCCCCCCCCCCCCCCCCCCCCCCCAAATGGCAACTGTCTGACTTTAGTTACATTTCAAAGTTTTATATCTTCTTGATTTGACTTTCTACTCTGCCTATTTTGGGTCAGCCTTCCTTGGTTTGATGGCTTTGTGGCCTGGGATTCTTAACCAACCCTACCATTAGACAGCTGTGGTGACACCAGGGGCTTAGAGATATAGTGCTTTGGAGTTCCTGTTACTGTGAATGAGGATGCTGGGATTAAAATGGGTCTACTGACAGCTCACCACCCAAATCTGGTTGCGGAGTTTCTCTCTATGACATGATAGCTCCATTACCCACCCATATCAGGCCAACTACTTGACCTTTTCATACACTATGTGACAACAAAACACTTCTTGTTTTCAGTAATACTAGCCCTGTGCTGATATTGTGTTCATGAAGCCTACTGGACACAAGCGTGCTGGGTCTGAGAAGTTAACAAACACAAGTTAACAAGACTAAAAGATCTAAAAACAAGTGTGTGGACATTTTTAATGAAGCAACTAAAATGTGATTTCTCCACATTATTGTTCAAAAGGCTGTCACATTAGAACCTAAAGACCATGAAGAAAATTGCCTGGAAACTAATTTGTACATAAGCCACATGTTTATCTTCCTACAGCCAGTTATACTTGTTACTTTTTGGGAAAACATCACTAGTAGAGATAAATCTGCAGCCAGGTTCCTGTAATGTAACACAAAGTAAAGCAGGTCACAGCACACTCCCAATATGCTGAACAATGTGTACAACTGAGCTCCTTCAGCCTGTTTTAAATATCATCTGATAACATCTCTGTGTTGTGTTCTGTGACCTATGAGAAGTCTTTCCTGAAAAGGACTAGGGACAAGAAGATACTACAGTGCAACTCTAGAGCCTGATTTCAGATATAGTGGCTGACAATGATCTCTTCTTATTTGATTACGTCACTAACATTGTGTGCGCCACTCCTGTCAAAATGTGACGAGGACTATGTGCTACTGAGAATGATGGCTCTTTGCATGTTGATTCTAGTATACTTGCTGAAATGGCACCCTGGGCATTTTTACAGTAAACGTGTGTCAGCTGGTCTTGATGATGGAATAGTTAATGAATTTAAAAAAGGAAATGAGCCAAAACAATGTTTATTTCATTACAAAAAAGGTGGAGCCATTTCAGAGTGCTGCTATGGAAGTATATATACACACTAGGCCATCGTGAGTAGACATCAATCTTGCTAGCACCAATATAAAGACAGAGGTCACTAATGGGGTACTCCTGTCCCCTACAGGACGGTGCAGACCTCAGCTGGAGCCCAACCAAGTCAGCCCTGATGTCACTTTGTGCTTGACAATCCAAATGTAATTGTGAGAGTACCAACTGGACTTTATACAGAACCCTTACTGACCTTACTGCTCAGATAGTTTCACACTGACAGATTGAAAAGTGCTACGGTTACAAAAAAGATTTGTATAGGTTAGATACAAAACAGGATGTTTTGTATCTTTCTATGACTTTGCAGAAATCAAATCTGATGAAACGGATATCACTGCTTCTTAGAAACTGAATAAACCGCCTTGTAAACAGGTCTCTCAATACTTACTCTGCTATGTCTAGGTATCCGCAGGAGGCTGCAGCGTGGAGGGGGATCCAGCCCTCGTTGTCAGGCTGGTTGATGCTGGCTCCATGCTCCACCAGGAAAGTCACCATGTCAACATTGTCATCTATGCATGCCTGAGAGAGAGAGGGAGAGAGAGATAGGAGGGGGGTAAGGCCACTGTAAGAAGCAAGGAAGCTGCCCTGTGTATCTGTATGTGTGCACATGTGCATATGTATGCGAGTAGCAGGGTGGCCCGTGCTACAGTTACAAACGTCTTGCATGGAAATAGCATTTCACTGTCTGATAGACTGCCACATGCATTCCCAGAATGCCTGCACATAGCAGGGCTGCTTGAAATACCACATAGCGTAGTACTGCTGATGAAGGCATTGACGTGCTGTGCCTATATGCTGCTACTTTATGCAAATAAGAGAATTAATTTGAATTCAATTTCAAAAGCTGCTTTTGCTTAAAACGTCAGCATTGCACATCAGAAGAATATTTTCTAAAGTGCGATAAATCAAACCACTGAAATAACCACAAACACCGTACGTTCTTCTCTTACACAGAGCAGCTGATGAATCACTCAATTAAATCAACATCTGTGGGTGAGCAAAAACAAGTGTGAGTTTGTCCTCTTCATTTAATCTGTCGTAATCATTGGGATCGCAGTTGCTGGGAACAAGTTACAGATCTAAACCCAGTTCAGGTGCTCCAATTTACACAGGAGGATTTCCTGTGTAAATTGGAGCACCTGAACGAACATCTGAACACAAGTAAATTGCCATTAAAATGCCACATTAAAATATTAAAAATAATAGTTGGCCCAAATTCAAACTTAAGACTATGCTTGTCAGGGCATGTGGTACTGGAAGTTTGGATAAATGTTTCGGCAGAAGACGTCTCAGCTTTCTCTTAAAGACACTGGGTTGCAAACTAGCAGACCACCCACAAACATATCATGGACGTTTGATAATCATTGGCACAACCCAGACTGTCCCAAAGGAGATCAAGGCAGATCACAAAATGGGGGCTTAGCATGCACCAGGCAAATTTTCTGCACATCGTCCATAATGTTGTTTAACCCCTTTCTGAAAGCCCCCAGCGCAGCAAACCAAACATGTATAACAGATGACAGCGAAAACAAAAGTGATACCCACAGAAATAAATAGCAGCTGAAAGTGGGCGATATCTATTTTAAGATCTTCTGACTCATGAAGTGGGAGATGCTGTTATTTTACCTACATTTTGAAGTAGAATTTGAACCAGGGTGGGCATATTTTGGGTTTTGTTACAGGCCTCCATTTAATCTGAACTTGACTATGTTATTAGACGTGAGGTTTTGTAAGCAATAAAAACGTTGAGGGTTATGTTTTGTTAATGTTTTCATTTTGTTTAAAAACTATGAATTTCTGTATGATAAATTAAAATTGTTGCATTGAACAAATGCAATGTCAGTCTTCGGGGAAAATCTGGTAGCCTAGGTCATTTTATGTTTTTGGCCTTTTTCCCTTTCCTTTATTGTGTTATCTTTTTTGTGCATGTAATAGGTTTGCAAAGTGAAAAAGCTCAAAGTTCACCCCAAAGGGTGGACCTTCTCCAACAGAAAACACTGCTCCTGATCTGCCTGAAAACATTTGTAGTCCAGTCTGTAGTCCGTAAACTATCGGCATCACTTTGTAACACACGTCATCATGCTCGCCTAGCAGCTACTCAGGCACACACAAACAGGCAAACACAGGTGGAGAAAAACATTGAATTGCTGCACACACAGTGACAAGATATCCGATCGCTGCCTCCCCTCACCCCCACCCTCCCTACAAAATGTTAGGCAGTCAATGGACATCAATTATTCCCGTGATTAAGTGCACATTTAAAACTTTATGTAGGAAAGACCTGTTTGTTACAAATTATTAACTTACCACTCTGAAATGTACAGCTGAACCAAAGCCCTGGTTACAGGCTTCTCAGGAACCACCCTACTTTACTTTAAAACAATTTTGTACTTTTATTTGTCACATACATTTTGCAATATTCATCCTCTACATTTAACCCATACCTCAAGGGAGCAGTGGGCAGCCGCTGTGCAGCGCCCGGGAAACAACTCCAGATCTTATGTCAGTGCAAACTGATATAACATGTAGGGCTGGGCGATACGGCCAAAAAGTCATATCACGGTACGGTTAACGTACGGACAAAATACGGTGTTTTTTTGAAAATTAAACAATGTAAACCTATTGTGGTACAAGCCCTAAATAAAATTATGAACCTTAAAATGAGCATAATATGACCACTTTAAGAGACAACCCATACAATTGTAGCTTCCCCACAGTCCGGCCATGGACCTTTGTTGCATGTCATCAACTCTCTCTGTCTCTCATCTCTAATCTAATGAAGTAGACAATGACCCCCAAAATACCTTTTTTGTCTGTTTTGGCAATGTTCTGCCAAGAACTTGCACCACTGTGAAATGTTTCACACAATGAAATGCCTACCCAGGACCATGTTACTGTTTGGCAATACTGCTAACCACTAGGCCACTTCATCCAAACAGTTGGAACTTCTCAAATTTGGGTGTAGATAATCGAATACATATTTTGTAAGATCTTGTTAGATGGATAAACTTGTATAATTAATGTAAAAAAAAGAAAAAAGCATAACATTCACACAAAGCCAGAGCAACAGCAGCTGTACTTGGCCACATGCCTGAGAGGGAGCAAGCTGTCAAGGAGGTCACATTTCTGCTCAACATCCAAAAAGAGAGAGGGAAAGCAGCAATGGAGAGCCCACAGTGCACTTCTCATTTAGGACACACAGAGGCCCTGAGGTTAAGAAGCTACCTCACATCAAAGACACAAACAAGGTGACCTTCAAAGCAGCGGTCAGACACTAAGTCCTCAAGTGGAAAACACAGCAAGTAGTCTTCAGTATCTCCCACACGCTAAGCAAAATACTCAGTTATGAAGTGATCTGTGGAATCACACATTCACTGATTTAAAGACATTATAGTAAATTACCAGTCCCCATGAAATCCACAATAATAACCACCACATCAAAACCAAACTTTGCCACCCAAACCCTTCACCCCCCATCACTGAACACAGCGCCTGGATTGTCTCGCTCTCTCCCCTGGGTTGCTATGACAACAAAAGCGTTGACAAGGGAAACAGATACACACGAACACACAGCAGCCTCACGTTCGGGGCACACGACTATCTGGCTGGAATCCTTGTCCAAATTTGGGCCGTTTACAACGCCGTACATGGCCAGAGTTGAAGAGTGCCTGCAAAGGCCTCACTAGGCTTATCTCGTGTGTGTGTGTGTGTATGTGTGTGTGGTTTGGTTGTGTGTGTGGGTGCTCAGGCATAGAGTTTCTCCAGGTGCAGATGGACTATTTAAACAGACTGAGTTCATCTGACTTCGTTACAGGGCAGACAACAAAGCAAGATATAACACCAACGAAACGTCACTCTCAAGGGGGTGTGTAGATGTCAACCATCACGTACAAATGATGTGGCTACACTGTCCTAACACAATACAACTTGCGTTTCCCATCCAAGCCCACAATTTGGTGATGTAAACAAAGGCCGACCTGAGGTTTATGGCTTTAAAATCAAGGATCAGGACACCCAAGACTTCTAAACAGGATCTAGCTGCTAGATTAATTCAAACGTCACGGCCAGTCCTTGTATATAGCTTTGTTTATCACCATCATCATATTGGTAGCAATAACATTAACTCTGCTATCATGTAACAAATCGTCATGTTTTTCTCCTACAAGGGAACAGGAGGATATTTTTCACAGGCAATCAAACTTTTTGGTCACATTCATGTGTCTCCATGTTGCTGGTGTGCCTGTCCTCCAGAGATTCATTATAATGCATTCTGCTTCGTTGTGGGATTCAAATGAAGACAAGTGGCGCCAGTGGGCCCTCATCGCCAGCTGACTGAGCGTGTTGAATTGTCAACCAAGGCAGTAAGTGAAAACGAGCTATCTGATTGACATTTCAGCTTTTTGAATTAGTGACTCTAAGATAAGATAAATCTTTATTATCCATTTCTGGAAACTTGCCTTTGGCTTCACCAGGTTCATTAAAAACATCAAATACACATAACACAGGACACATACGACCAATACAACCAATACATTTCAACACAGAAACCAATAGGAGCTTCAAGTCGACCGGTTATCTCTAATGAATTTATCAAAGCAATTGCGCACGGTATAAAATCATTTTTAAATAGCTTTTTTGTTGCCCTGGGTACCCTATAACACCTTCCTAATGCGATCTTGTCAAATTCAGCAAACCGGGGATGTGAAGGATCCCCCACAATTCTTTGTGCTTTCTGCCTGCAGTGGAGCACATATCTCACTCTGTCTCTGTGGTTTACGTATGATTTTCCCAGCCATATTCACAATCCCAAGATTACCATACCATGTTGATATGTTGTACGTGAGAACACTCTCCACAAGATTTCTCTAGACCAACTCTAGGGTATTTCCTCAACAAATACATACGTACATACTTTTTATAGATATAGTCAGAGTTTGCTGTAAAAGTCAATCTACTATCAAGTAGGGTGCCTAAGTATTTAAAGTCCTCCACAATGTCAACAGGGCAGTCATTAATGTTTAGGCAAAGTGGGATGTTATTATTGCAGATTACCAACTCGTTATTTTTACTGGTATTTATGACTAGAGCACCGCTTGAACACCAGCTATTTAATTTGCCAATATGATTAAAATATGCTCTCTCTCCAACCCCTCTGTCCTTCATGTTTCATTAAACCAACCAAAGCCTGTTTTCTCCTCTCACAAGCAAAAGGCCAAACATGATGACAAAAATGCAAAGAACACTGTTACAGGGCCGTCAGCTGTAGTCTTTGCAGTGTTTAAGTGCAACTTTTAACAAAATGTCAGGTGATGTGTAGCATTTAATCAGTCAGACTTGACTTGGTGTATCAGGTGCCTTTTACATGTAATGCTTTTCATGTGCGACTGCTGAAAATTTACATGGAACTGAAAAAATAAAAATGATTGTTACAGCTCTGACTTTCATCTGAAAACTGTCCATACTCATCTAAATTCTCCCCCTCAGTCATTCCCCACACACTTATTATCTCTTCAAAGTCTTCTTCTCCAAGAATGGAAACAAGCCCCTCAAGGCGAACGCAGGGCTGGCTGGGACCTCCCTCTTCAGTGCGTCACCTTCCTCTGCTGGCTCCTCCCAGCAGCTATTGGAGCCCAACAAAGGTAATCCCTTAATGGCTGTAATTGTCTGTGGCTGGCAGGTGCCAGTGTGACACTATTCATCAAGAGTCTGCAAGATGTAGAGGCCAGAGGGGCAGGGGAAAGGAAGGAGAGTGAACAGAAAGTACCATTGTATCCCTTATCTTTTATTTCAATAGCATGGCTCCTCTGTATGGACTGCTGATGGGGGATAACACACTCCTCAACCAATAGACAAAAATGTACAGAGGAGCAGTAACGTAAGCGGGAAAGTGTGGACTTTTGCAAACCCACAATGCACTAACATCTAAATCTGTGGTTCATTATATATTAATATAAATAAATCTAAGGGACAAAATATTTTATGCCCGACAGGAGGCAGACTGAGTGACTCAGACAGAGTAAAGGAGGTAGATCCAAGGAAAACTGGAGGTTACGTCAAAGATATATTAAGAAACACTGTGGGCTTAATCCTGTCTCACACATCATAATCAGCCCCCATATGACACATAGTATAGAACCTGTGCTCGAGCGGAAACATTCAGACATGCAGTGACTCACTCATACATTGCCATTTAAACCTGTTTGGCCAGTGTGTCTGAGAGGGAGAGAAGAGACGAGGCATTGTCAAGCATGAAGGCAATAAGGTGTATGGCACTACATAGTATAAAAAAAGAAGGGTAAGACAAAGACATGAAATAAACCAAACCTAAGGTACAAATGTGTTTTTTTAATCACAATACAATTACATAATACCCAAAATGCCTGCTAAACCTGAATACAAAGTCATACAGATACAAGAGACGCAATACTCAGCAAAAGGACGATGACAAATCTAAATAAACTGCCTGCTCTTGAAAACATTTTAGGTTGAGCTTTCCATTGGGATGATACATTTACTGTAATGCAAGATTAGTACTTGCTGTGCATGAATCCTTTTAATGATCTAAGATCTGCTCCATATGTTGATCTATGATTTTAATTCATTGTTGAAGTTACAAAGTCACACACAGATTAGAGCTGAGATAGCCATGGCTGTTGCACTGAGTAAGAAATACTGACTGGCTGAACACCACGTGCACGTTAGATATCACTTGATGTATCCTGTCAGTTTGGCAGGCAGGACTACAGGATGAGTCCTTGCCAGCCCTTCTGATAAAAAGGACCTCTCTAATGGAAACAGAGGCTTCTGGGAAGTTGACGTAACCGCAAAAAACTACTAACCAAATCAATGGATACAGGATGCTCCATTTGATTGATCGATACGGTTTAATTTATATTCTGTGGCCAGATTCTGAAACCACTTTGTTTATCCATTAGGCTTTGTGGGATGTGGTTAGCAGTGGAGCAAGAAAAGCAGTGAAAATATCACTAATTAGAAATTAATTGAAGCTTAAAAAAAAAAAATAAAAAAATAAATCTGAACTGTTGTCAATGGGAGTCAAAGGTCCAATCTGACGAAAATCCATAATCCACAGATCACAGGCGTTGGGGGGGGGGGGGATAAAATAAAAGGCATATTAACAGGGAGAAAGCTCTGAAAGACTGAACTTACTTTACATCAGATGAATCTTGTCACATTTAACAGTGCTGTAAAGTGGAAACATAATACCACAGACAATCTAATGTTTATATTTAGGAATATACAGTGCAGCAGGATCCACTGCAACGCTTCAGCAGAGCCTTATTTGATCCTTGAGGTTGTGACAGACCACTTAGCATCTTATTTCACAATGCAGGACTGCTCCTACCATGTTCTTTCCCCAACTCCTCAAAACATTATCTCTAAATCACAAAATGTGTCTTCTGTGTTTATGAGCTAGTGTACGCTGATGGGAGCACATTAAAATAAACATCGGCCAGACGTCTATTGAAGGAGAGCCTGTATTTGTCAAGAAAGAACTGGCCTCAAGTGGCACTTTATGAAACATCAGGAAAGAGAAACCTACCCTAAGCCAGCCAGAGTTAATGTGAAGCATCCTAAGGAAAACGTGACACGTACAAAATACACATGGCGTTAAAACTAGAAAACATACTGTTGGCCTAGGCAAACATGTCCCCAGACCATACCTTGCTAGATAAACAGTAGTCATAAATGCTTGATATATATCTATAGATATCCATCTATATCTCTATATCTATACACACACAGGCAGCGTTGTCTCGTTAAGACATTTCAAAAGACTAGAGCTACACTTGGCCAAGAAATTCCTAAGACAGAAAGGTAAAGCAGGACCATGTACTAGGGATGAAACAGTATGAAAATTTCATATCACGATTATAGTGAAATTTATCACGGTATTATAAAAATGTAGCAAATACCTTTTGTAAACATATGAAAATCATCTAAGTGTGCGTCATCAAGATTTAATATTTTATAGGTAATGCAATGATCCTGTGGACAATTACATGAAAACAAATAAGTCTTTAGAAGACAGTGATAGTAACTGCAATGAGCCCAAAAACTGACAAATACAGAGGAATCTGTAGCGTTTCTAGATATGCTGGTTGGTTGACTAAACTGCGTAACGTGTTATCATGTGCAGTGGACGAATAGACTGCCGACACACGACGCACACAGCAACAGAACAACGTGTAGCGTTTTTACAAGAGCAGCAACACTGAGAGCTTCAGTTTACACGCTGTTAGCAAGTCAGACAGACAAACCAAAGCTAAAAATTAACTCACCCTGCGTTCACGATAAGGTCATTTTCTTCAAACAAGTTTTCCTCAGTGCACTCATAAAAACTAAAATACGACTGGACTTCAGAGTGACTGAAAAGACTCTGCAGCGTTGTCTTCCGCCATGTTGTCATTGACCCAAACAAAGCCATGTTGCATTCTGCGCATGCGTGCCTGCTTCTTGGAGACACCGGACAGTGTTTGCAGTGAGATTATAATAACGTGGTTAACTGTACACCGTTATCATGGTAATTAAAATGTGAACGGTAATAATAACAGTCAGGAATTTTACCATGGTTTACCGTTAAACCGGTAATTGTTGCATCCCTACCATGTACACATCTCCCACTTCACACATTTGTCAATTAACACCACCAGTGTGGGGCTGATTAAAGGCACTACGACAGATTAATTTAATAAACCTCCCCAAACCAGCGAGGATAAATATGGAGTAGATTAGGACAGAAACAATACAGTGTTCATCATATGCACCAGTCTAATCCTGAAATAATATGGAGGAATTCAAGCCCTACTCCCTACTAGCGCCACAAAGAAGATGGGCTAAGCCGTTCTCGGAGCGAGCCAAAAAATTTACCCATGATGTGCACCTAAGAAAAGAGGCCGGTCTGTTGCCGAGACAACAAAGCCAAAAAGAGAACATGGGTTCAGGCCTTGTCAGGCTTTTGTACGAAACATAAATAAATAGAGAAAAGACTTCATTTTAAAGCACACAGGGGTTGCTCGGATAGCCCCTAAAGGCAGCGCAAAAAAGCAAACCACTGTGAGACAACATCAAAAAGCAAATGTTAAATGGAGCATTTTGATGTCCCATCATTCTTTTTTTAACCTCTTGTAAGCATGACTTTTAACTTGTGTTTTCACTGTAATTCTCATAGCCTTTTATGGCAAAAAAAGAAGAGATGTCTAGTAGTGCAACTATGTGGGTGCCACTGCTACCAATTATAGTCTCTAATTTACAGCAACATTCAAAACATACTAGTCTTAGCAGAAATGCAAGAACCAGAATGGTGATATTAAGCCATTCACCCAAAACTATAACTAAGTTTTGAATCCATAGTCAGAATACTTGTTTCTGGACATGTGACGGCTAGCATGGCATCAGGCTTTTCATTATTGCAGTCAACAGGCTGAGACTACATGAACTCTATAAAAAAAAAAACATTTACATCTTTAATTGAATGCCATCTTGAAAAAAGTCAAAGTTGAATAGAGTTAATGGAGTAGATGGAAACCTACAGTATATACTGATAGAACCACGGCAGCTTTCCTAGTTAGAACACTGTAACAAGCTTATCAATCCATAATGCTGTCAGTCTGTCTGTGCATGACATTTACACAAACTTCCATCACAGCAACAGAGGTCACAAGCTTCATTTTCTGTTAACTGAAGTGGCTCAACCCTTGGTGAACGTTCTTTCTCAAACAGAGAATGGGGGTGTGGTTAATAGTTGGACAGTAATGCATGTTGCAGGCTGTGTATAAGACGGTGGCAGGTGAAAGTGCGGCCTGTCATCTGTCCTCCAACACCGCACGCACAGATGCCATAATGAACATACCTACTGTAAGTTCTAAGTAAATGACATGATAAATTGGTTAGCTAGCTCACAATGATGTTTATCGGTTTGATGCTCTGACTTAACAAGGCATGACAGTGTCCCTGCGCAAGCTTGGAGAATGACGTATGACTTATGGAATTACTATAGTCATACGTCACCATCCCGTTTTAACAACTAAGCAACTTTGAGCACAAAATTAAATATGTCAAAAAATATTTGGCGAACTATGTAGGTAATCAACATTGTAAGGAAATGACTCAAAAATATGAAATATCATAGAAAAGTCAAAATACACTGGAGGTTTTTTTTTTTTTGACATTTACCCTCTACATATATAAAGTCGAAATATATCCGACTGGGAAAACTCATACTTTTAAAATCAGTCAGAGAGGTTAAAGAAAGGATAAGATTATAAAAATGTTGCATGAGTAATGTACAACATACACAGTTTGCCTTTGACCCTATTTTAAGCGTCTGTGTTTATATATTTAGGACATAATTCCAAAACATATATTTTTGATTTTACAATTTCAGATAGACACGTCTGACACCTCAGTAAAGGGGTATGGTTACTGTGTGTAAAAAAGGGCTGTTTTATTATCTTCAGGAACATCGAGCAGAGAGCTCCAAGCTTAATTTAGCAACACTCCACATCAAGGAGACACTTGAAGACCCCTCCCCTCCTTCACTTCCTTTAGTAGCACCCTCAGATGGCCAACTCAAGCACCCTGCAGAAAGCTGCTGTTGTGGCTCATGCACATTTTACTGCTGAGAAGGGAACTCGGTGGCACAGGCAACCAGCTAAGCCAATTGTACTAGCAGCTATTCTACATTCAATGACAAAGTCAATGGTGCATTCCCATGATAACACCCATGACTGGTGCGTGGCAAAGGATGTCATAAGAACCATCAGTGGGTGCCACATATGAAGCAATAAAACAGGGGAACAAAATATGATGTACTTGGTCAATTAATATATTGATGTAAACTGAAGCACCTGCTGTGCAATTCTAATGTTACAGACAACAATGGGTGTCCCTCAAATCATCCAACTGAACTACTGCAGAGTATTATGTTATGAACATGAAGTGTTTTAGGCAATATTTTGATGGGTGTACATTTTGATTACTGAATCAAGTTACATTATTTCAGACTGTGAATCTGTGAAAGAAAGGGGGGGTATTAAAAATGATCTTACAAATACTGCACACAAACAATTAACAGCAGCATAATTACAAACTTGACAGAATCACCTATTCACAAAATGTTTAAATAGATTCCCACACTAAAGTGGAAACAAAGCATTTCATTTGAAGGTTTTTCCTGGATTTACTGCTGCATAAATTATGTTGTTCTCTACCTTATTTATACATAAGGTTCATTAAACAAGCCTGACATGAGGGCACATTCAGCTAATTAACAGCACTATAAAAATCTTGGCATACACAATGACATATATAGGAACTCTGTGTACAGGGACATAAAGTAACCCATTAACAACCACATCTTTGAACATGTGAAATGTACATAGGTGTTACCTTGTTGATATACTGTATGATTCAGAGATGTGTCTTTTCAGAAACAGATGTGCAGATTGTCAGACTGTCTTTTTATCTGAATAAATAGTCCCAATGAAACCGCTCCAGAGATGTCTGTGTCCACATTCACTAAATGTTAAACTACAACAGCAACAAACCAACAGATTATTGGGGGGGGGGGCTGTTCAGCTCCGAAACAGCTGTTCAAACCATCAAACGGCACAGGCTTGAGCCCCTCTTACTTCGATTGTGATCAAGACTTTGGCTTGGATCATAGCCCCTACACAACCACAAGACACTCAGTGCCCCTTAAAAAAACATGGCCTGTGGAGAAGAACGCTGATATCACTACCATTCTCTCTTCAGAAAACATATTAAATGCACTTATAATAACAAACTGCTGTAATTTCTGTGGTGAGATGGATGATTGCTGAAACCCTCTAGTATCTGTCAGGAAAACCAAAACATTATCTAGGTATTATGGTGTAAGGTTTCTCAAACATTGCATGTACAAGATTAAGACAGTGAGAGGCTTGTTAGCTTTCAGAATGTGTGCTTAGGGCATCTACAATAAAGTATAAAAACACACTTGTTTTTCCTCAAAAAAGGTAAAGACCAGTTTTCTCCCATACAAAGGAACATTACAGACAACAAAGCAGCTTCTTCTGGAGCTCAGGAAGAGGCCCCTCTCTTATTTTACTCCTCACCCTCTAGATGTACAACTTCTCTCTGCAACTACCTCACCAGTAAGCAGCAAGGCCCTGGACTAGCATACCAGTGGAGAAATTCCCAGATAAGTAATACTCCTAGCCTTGGGGCTTCAGGCATCAGCGTTTTGGCCACTCCTCACAAGCTACGTCATTGGCTCTGAGGCGCGCAGCCACTTCCACAAAAGGAATTCCTTCTTACCGCCTGCATGCAAGTATGAGTGTGTTATGTGTCTGCGTTTGCGTGTGTGTGTTAGACAGATCACCCAAGACAAAGAGAGATGTGGTGAAAAGGTAAAAACACTGGAAATACAACAATCCAGACATAAAAAAAAAAAAAAATTAATAAGATTACATGAGGATCAATGAATCTATACTAGAGAAAGACTATAGCATGTATATTCATTCTGTAAGGTAGTATACGTGTGTGTGTTTACGCCTGAGACAAAGAGCTCACAGCTCCTGTGCTATTGGCAGGGTTCATGGGGCCAGAGGGTACAAGGGGGAGGGTTAGAGCGCTGCAGGGCGACCAGCTGGGTCCCTCCACTAGATGAGCCCTGTTGGGAGCTGTAACCAGACTACACATGCGCGCGCACACACACACACACACACACACACACACACACACACACACACACACTTCAGTGCTCTAGCTGCTGCTCCTGCAACCGAGGACAACCATATATGGCCCTGGGATTCCCATGGAAAAAAGAAGACCAAGATTGAGGAAGAGAGGGGAAAATGCCAGCAAGATTGTAACTGTATGTTTCACTGGGGCTTTCACTCAGCAGCCAATACAATAGCCCCACTTGAGAGCCAAATTAGTTTCCATGTTAGAGGTCCAAAGGCAAGAGGGTGCACCAGGGGAGAGAGGCACAGAGGTCAGATAGCCACGCAGAATACAACCTCTGTTGATATTTCCATATAATAGAACCCTTATGTGGAGGCTACTATACAGAGGACAGTAAATAGCTCAGTCAGCAGTCACTGACAGTCAGCCTAAAGAGGTACTGAGAATGGTCCACAGTACATCCCTTCCCCTCTTTCCCCCAACATACTGGCACTGTGTCACCACTCACGCCAACAAGCTCTGAACCTACGAGGTTAAATGGATAGCGTGGGTGCCAGGGTCTGCCCTGCAGACATGCTACCAATTTATAGCCATTACCAGCACAAATATGGATCGTCACCACAGTAACACTGTATCGCAATGAGTGCTGAATTGTTAGTACATAGTCACGCAAAGGCAATTACACAGTTTTAAGTAGACTAAGATGGAGACAGCGTAATTTACACTGGAACTATAATAACTTACTCATGTGGTCACATTTTTTTTAAACTTGCTTTTCATCTGTTGTGCAACTGTACAAAAAAAAAAAAAAAATTAAAGCTGCAAGCAGCGTTGGGCGGGCCCTCGCACTTGTAAGCGCGTCCGCGCGTGAGCCGGCCGAGTTGCACATTCTGGAGTTCTGCCGGTGCGGCTGTGAATTTCCTACGCGTTTCCGACGCCGCATGAATGTGCTATATGTCACTTCCTGTGTCCCCTATGTGGAGCTACATAGCACTTGCCGCTATGAATATAAATCGGTATTGACGTGTAGATGTCTGCGAGGTGGGAGAGTTATCAAGCACGTAAAGTTTGTTTCAGATGTGAACATGTACACTGAACAATAATGTACCCAAACAATAA